>NW_027256022.1:0-149763 GCF_045679555.1 Salvelinus alpinus
GATCTAGCTGGTCTGTCATAATATAATAGAGACAGTAGATCTAGCTGGTCTGTCATAATATAATAGAGACAGTAGATCTAGCTGGTCTGTCATAATGTAATAGAGACATTAGATCTAGCTGGTCTGTCATAATATAATAGGGACATTAGATCTAGCTGGTCTGTCATAATGTAATAGAGACATTAGATCTAGCTGGTCTGTCATAATATAATAGAGACATTAGATCTAGCTGGTCTGTCATAATGTAATAGAGACATTAGATCTAGCTGGTCTGTCATAATATAATAGAGGCAGTAGATCTAGCTGGCCTGTCATACTATAATAGATAATGTAGATCTAACTGGTCTGTCATAATATAATAGAGACATTAGATCTAGCTGGTCTGTCATAATATAATAGAGATAGTATATCTAGCTGGCCTGTCATAATAAAATAGAGGCAGTAGATCTAGCAGGTCTGTCATTATATAATAGAGACAGTAGATCTAGCTGGTCTGTCATAATGTAATAGAGACATTAGATCCAGCTGGTCTGTCATAATGTAATAGAGACATTAGATCTAGCTGGTCTGTCATAATATAATAGAGACAGTAGATCTAGCTGGTCTGTCATAATGTAATAGAGACATTAGATCTAGCTGGTCTGTCATCATATAATAGAGACATCTAGATCTAGCTGGTCTGTCATAATATAATAGAGACATTAGATCTAGCTGGTCTGTCATTATATAATAGAGACAGTAGATCTAGCTGGTCTGTCATAATATAATAGAGACATTAGATCTAGCTGGTCTGCCATAATGTAATAGAGACATTAGATCTAGCTGGTCTGTCATAATATAATAGAGACAGTATATCTAGCTGGTCTGTCATAATATAATAGAGACAGTAGATCTTGCTGGTCTGTCATAATATAATAGAGACATTAGATCTAGCTGGTCTGTCATAATATAATAGAGACAGTATATCTAGCTGGTCTGTCATAATATAATAGAGACAGTAGATCTAGCTGGTCTGTCATAATGTAATAGAGACAGTAGATCTAGCTGGTCTGTCATAATATAATAGATACTGTAGATCTAGCTGGTCTGTCTTAATATAATAGAGACAGTAGATCTAGCTGATCTGTCATAATATAATAGAGACAGTAGATCTAGCTGGTCTGTCATAATATAATAGAGACATTAGATCTAGCTGGTCTGTCATAATATAATAGAGACATTAGATCTAGCTGGTCTGTCATAATATAATAGAGACAGTAGATCTAGCTGGTCTGTCATAATCTAATAGAGACATTAGATCTAGCTGGTCTGTCATAATATAATAGAGACATTAGATCTAGCTGGTCTGTCATAATATAATAGAGACATTAGATCTAGCTGGTCTGTCATAATATAATAGAGACATTAGATCTAGCTGGTCTGTCATAATGTAATAGAGAAATTAGATCTAGCTGGTCTGTCATAATATAATAGAGACATTAGATCTAGCTGGTCTGTCATAATATAATAGAGACATTGGATCTAGCTGGTCTGTCATAATATAATAGAGACAGTAGATCTAGCTGGTCTGTCATAATATAATAGAGACATTAGATCTAGCTGGTCTGTCATAATATAATAGAGACATTAGATCTAGCTGGTCTGTCATAATATAATAGAGACATTAGATCTAGCTGGTCTGTCATAATATAATAGAGACAGTAGATCTAGCTGGTCTGTCATAATATAATAGAGACAGTAGATCTAGCTGGTCTGTCATAATACAATAGAGACATTAGATCTAGCTGGTCTGTCATAATATAATAGAGACAGTAGATCTAGCTGGTCTGTCATAATATAATAGAGACATTAGATCTAGCTGGTCTGTCATAATGTAATAGAGACATTAGATCTAGCTGGTCTGTCATAATATAATAGAGACATTAGATCTAGCTGGTCTGTCATAATATAATAGAGACATTAGATCTAGCTGGTCTGTCATAATGTAATAGAGACATTAGATCTAGCTGGTCTGTCATAATATAATAGGGACATTAGATCTAGCTGGTCTGTCATAATATAATAGAGACATTAGATCTAGCTGGTCTGTCATAATATAATAGAGACATTAGATCTAGCTGGTCTGTCATAATGTAATAGAGACATTAAATCTAGCTGGTCTGTCATAATATAATAGAGACATTAGATCTAGCTGGTCTGTCATAATATAATAGAGACATTAGATCTAGCTGGTCTGTCATAATATAATAGAGACATTAGATCTAGCTGGTCTGTCATAATATAATAGAGATAGTATATCTAGCTGGTCTGTCATAATATAATAGAGACAGTAGATCTAGCAGGTCTGTCATTATATAATAGAGACAGTAGATCTAGCTGGTCTGTCATAATGTAATAGAGACATTAGATCTAGCTGGTCTGTCATAATATAATAGAGACATTATATCTAGCTGGTCTGTCATAATGTAATAGAGACATTAGATCTAGCTGGTCTGTCATAATGTAATAGAGACATTAGATCTAGCTGGTCTGTCATAATATAATAGAGACATTAGATCTAGCTGGTCTGTCATAATGTAATAGAGACATTAGATCTAGCTGGTCTGTCATCATATAATAGAGACATTAGATCTAGCTGGTCTGTCATAATATAATAGAGACATTAGATCTAGCTGGTCTGTCATAATATAATAGAGACATTAGATCTAGCTGGTCTGTCATAATATAATAGAGACAGTAGATCTAGCTGGTCTGTCATAATATAATAGAGACATTAGATCTAGCTGGTCTGCCATAATGTAATAGAGACATTAGATCTAGCTGGTCTGTCATAATATAATAGAGACAGTATATCTAGCTGGTCTGTCATAATATAATAGAGACAGTAGATCTTGCTGGTCTGTCATAATATAATAGAGACATTAGATCTAGCTGGTCTGTCATAATATAATAGAGACATTAGATCTAGCTGGTCTGTCATAATATAATAGAGACAGTAGATCTAGCTGGTCTGTCATAATCTAATAGAGACATTAGATCTAGCTGGTCTGTCATAATATAATAGATACTGTAGATCTAGCTGGTCTGTCTTAATATAATAGAGACAGTAGATCTAGCTGATCTGTCATAATATAATAGAGACAGTAGATCTAGCTGGTCTGTCATAATGTAATAGAGACATTAGATCTAGCTGGTCTGTCATAATATAATAGAGACAGTAGATCTAGCTGGTCTGTCATAATATAATAGAGACATTAGATCTAGCTGGTCTGTCATAATCTAATAGAGACATTAGATCTAGCTGGTCTGTCATAATATAATAGAGACATTAGATCTAGCTGGTCTGTCATAATATAATAGAGACAGTAGATCTAGCTGGTCTTTCATTATATAATAGAGACATTAGATCTAGCTGGTCTGTCATAATATAATAGAGACATTAGATCTAGCTGGTCTGTCATAATGTAATAGAGACATTAGATCTAGCTGGTCTGTCATAATATAATAGAGACAGTAGATCTAGCTGGTCTGTCATAATATAATAGAGACAGTAGATCTAGCTGGTCTGTCATAATATAATAGAGACATTAGATCTAGCTGGTCTGTCATAATATAATAGAGGAAGTAGATCTAGCTGGTCTGTCATTATATAATAGAGACAGTAGATCTAGCTGGTCTGTCATAATATAATAGAGACATTAGATCTAGCTGGTCTGTCATAATATAATAGAGACATTAGATCTAGCTGGTCTGTCATAATATAATAGAGACATTAGATCTAGCTGGTCTGTCATAATGTAATAGAGACATTCGATCTAGCTGGTCTGTCATAATGTAATAGAGACATTAGATCTAGCTGGTCTGTCATAATATAATAGAGACAGTAGATCTAGCTGGCCTGTCATACTATAATAGATACTGTAGATCTAGCTGGTCTGTCATAATATAATAGAGACATTAGATCTAGCTGGTCTGTCATAATATAATAGAGACATTAGATCTAGCTGGTCTGTCATAATATAATAGAGGCAGTAGATCTAGCTGGTCTGTCATAATGTAATAGAGACAGTATATCTAGCTGGTCTGTCATAATGTAATAGAGACATTAGATCTAGCTGGTCTGTCATAATATAATAGAGACAGTAGATCTAGCTGGTCTGTCATAATATAATAGAGACACTAGATCTAGCTGGTCTGTCATAATATAATAGAGACAGTAGATCTAGCTGGTCTGTCATAATATAATAGAGACAGTAGATCTAGCTGGTCTGTCATAATATAATAGAGACATTAGATCTAGCTGGTCTGTCATAACATAATAGAGACAGTAGATCTAGCTGGTCTGTCATAATATAATAGAGACAGTAGATCTAGCTGGTCTGTCATAATATAATAGAGACATTAGATCTAGCTGGTCTGTCATAATATAATAGAGACATTCGATCTAGCTGGTCTGTCATAATGTAATAGAGACATTAGATCTAGCTGGTCTGTCATAATATAATAGAGACAGTAGATCTAGCTGGCCTGTCATAATATAATAGATACTGTAGATCTAGCTGGTCTGTCATAATATAATAGAGACATTAGATCTAGCTGGTCTGTCATAATATAATAGAGACAGTATATCTAGCTGGTCTGTCATAATATACTAGAGACAGTAGATCTAGCTGGTCTGTCATAATATAATAGAGACATTAGATCTAGCTGGTCTGTCATAATATAATAGAGGCAGTAGATCTAGCTGGTCTGTCATTATATAATAGAGACAGTAGATCTAGCTGGTCTGTCATAATGTAATAGAGACAGTATATCTAGCTGGTCTGTCATAATATAATAGAGACAGTAGATCTAGCTGGTCTGTCATAATATAATAGAGACAGTATATCTAGCTGGTCTGTCATAATATAATAGAGACAATAGATCTAGCTGGTCTGTCATCATATAATAGAGACAGTAGATCTAGCTGGTCTGTCATAATATAATAGAGACAGTAGATCTAGCTGGTCTGTCATAATATAATAGAGACATTAGATCTAGCTGGTCTGTCATAATATAATAGAGACAGTAGATCTAGCTGGTCTGTCATAAAATAATAGAGACATTAGATCTAGCTGGTCTGTCATAATATAATAGAGACATTAGATCTAGCTGGTCTGTCATAATATAATAGAGACATTAGATCTAGCTGGTCTGTCATAATATAATAGAGACAGTATATCTAGCTGGTCTGTCATAATATAATAGAGACATTAGATCTAGCTGGTCTGTCATAATGTAATAGAGACATTAGATCCAGCTGGTCTGTCATAATAAAATAGAGACATTAGATCTAGCTGGTCTGTCATAATATAATAGAGACAGTATATCTAGCTGGTCTGTCATAATATAATAGAGACAGTAGATCTAGCTGGTCTGTCATAATATAATAGAGACATTAGATCTAGCTGGTCTGTCATAATATAATAGAGACAGTATATCTAGCTGGTCTGTCATAATATAATAGAGACAGTAGATCTAGCTGGTCTGTCATAATATAATAGAGACATTAGATCTAGCTGGTCTGTCATAATATAATAGATACTGTAGATCTAGCTGGTCTGTCTTAATATAATAGAGACAGTAGATCTAGCTGATCTGTCATAATATAATAGAGACAGTAGATCTAGCTGGTCTGTCATAATGTAATAGAGACATTAGATCTAGCTGGTCTGTCATAATATAATAGAGACATTAGATCTAGCTGGTCTGTCATAATATAATAGAGACATTAGATCTAGCTGGTCTGTCATAATCTAATAGAGACATTAGATCTAGCTGGTCTGTCATAATATAATAGAGACATTAGATCTAGCTGGTCTGTCATAATATAATAGAGACAGTAGATCTAGCTGGTCTGTCATAATATAATAGAGACAGTATATCTAGCAGGTCTGTCATAATATAATAGAGACAGTAGATCTTGCTGGTCTGTCATAATATAATAGAGACATTAGATCTAGCTGGTCTGTCATAATATAATAGAGACATTAGATCTAGCTGTAGATCTAGCTGTCTGTCATAATATAATAGAGACAGTAGATCTAGCTGGTCTGTCATAATACAATAGAGACATTAGATCTAGCTGGTCTGTCATAATATAATAGAGGAAGTAGATCTAGCTGGTCTGTCATTATATAATAGAGACAGTAGATCTAGCTGGTCTGTCATAATATAATAGAGACATTAGATCTAGCTGGTCTGTCATAATATAATAGAGACATTAGATCTAGCTGGTCTGTCATAATATAATAGAGACATTAGATCTAGCTGGTCTGTCATAATGTAATAGAGACATTCGATCTAGCTGGTCTGTCATAATGTAATAGAGACATTAGATCTAGCTGGTCTGTCATAATATAATAGAGACAGTAGATCTAGCTGGCCTGTCATACTATAATAGATACTGTAGATCTAGCTGGTCTGTCATAATATAATAGAGACATTAGATCTAGCTGGTTTGTCATAATATAATAGAGACAGTAGATCTAGCTGGTCTGTCATAATATAATAGAGACATTAGATCTAGCTGGTCTGTCATAATATAATAGAGACAGTAGATCTAGCTGGTCTGTCATAATATAATAGAGACAGTAGATCTAGTTGGTCTGTCATAATATAATAGAGACATTAGATCTAGCTGGTCTGTCATAATATAATAGAGACAGTATATCTAGCTGGTCTGTCATAATATAATAGAGACAGTAGATCTAGCTGGTCTGTCATAATATAATAGAGACATTAGATCTAGCTGGTCTGTCATAATATAATAGAGACAGTAGATCTAGCTGGTCTGTCATAATATAATAAAGACATTAGATCTAGCTGGTCTGTCATAATGTAATAGAGACATTCGATCTAGCTGGTCTGTCATAATGTAATAGAGACATTAGATCTAGCTGGTCTGTCATAATATAATAGAGACAGTAGATCTAGCTGGCCTGTCATACTATAATAGATACTGTAGATCTAGCTGGTCTGTCATAATATAATAGAGACATTAGATCTAGCTGGTCTGTCATAATATAATAGAGATAGTATATCTAGCTGGTCTGTCATAATATAATAGAGACAGTAGATCTAGCTGGTCTGTCATAATATAATAGAGACATTAGATCTAGCTGGTCTGTCATAATATAATAGAGGCAGTAGATCTAGCTGGTCTGTCATTATATAATAGAGACAGTAGATCTAGCTGGTCTGTCATAATGTAATAGAGACAGTATATCTAGCTGGTCTGTCATAATATAATAGAGACATTAGATCTAGCTGGTCTGTCATAATGTAATAGAGACATTAGATCTAGCTGGTCTGTCATAATATAATAGAGACATTAGATCTAGCTGGTCTGTCATAATATAATAGAGACAGTATATCTAGCTGGTCTGTCATAATATAATAGAGACAGTAGATCTAGCTGGTCTGTCATCATATAATAGAGACAGTAGATCTAGCTGGTCTGTCATAATATAATAGAGACATTAGATCTAGCTGGTCTGTCATAATATAATAGAGACAGTAGATCTAGCTGGTCTGTCATAATATAATAGAGACAGTAGATCTAGCTGGTCTGTCATAATATAATAGAGACATTAGATCTAGCTGGTCTGTCATAATGTAATAGAGACATTAGATCTAGCTGGTCTGTCATAATATAATAGAGACAGTATATCTAGCTGGTCTGTCATAATATAATAGAGACAGTAGATCTAGCTGGTCTGTCATAATCTAATAGAGACATTAGATCTAGCTGGTCTGTCATAATATAATAGAGACAGTAGATCTAGCTGGTCTGTCATAATATAATAGAGACAGTAGATCTAGCTGGTCTGTCATAATCTAATAGAGACATTAGATCTAGCTGGTCTGTCATAATATAATAGAGACATTAGATCTAGCTGGTCTGTCATAATATAATAGAGACAGTAGATCTAGCTGGTCTGTCATAATGTAATAGAGACATTAGATCTAGCTGGTCTGTCATAATATAATAGAGACAGTAGATCTAGCTGGCCTGTCATAATATAATAGATACTGTAGATCTAGCTGGTCTGTCATAATATAATAGAGGTAGTAGATCTAGCTGGTCTGTCATTATATAATAGAGACATTAGATCTAGCTGGTCTGTCATAATGTAATAGAGACATTAGATCTAGCTGGTCTGTCATAATATAATAGAGACATTAGATCTAGCTGGTCTGTCATAATATAATAGAGACACTATATCTAGCTGGTCTGTCATAATGTAATAGAGACATTCGATCTAGCTGGTCTGTCATAATGTAATAGAGACATTAGATCTAGCTGGTCTGTCATAATATAATAGAGACAGTAGATCTAGCTGGCCTGTCATACTATAATAGATACTGTAGATCTAGCTGGTCTGTCATAATATAATAGAGACATTAGATCTAGCTGGTCTGTCATAATATAATAGAGACATTAGATCTAGCTGGTCTGTCATAATATAATAGAGACATTAGATCTAGCTGGTCTGTCATAATATAATAGAGACAGTATATCTAGCTGGTCTGTCATAATGTAATAGAGACATTATATCTAGCTGGTCTGTCATAATATAATAGAGACATTAGATCTAGCTGGTCTGTCATAATATAATAGAGACACTAGATCTAGCTGGTCTGTCATAATGTAATAGAGACATTAGATCTAGCTGGTCTGTCATAATATAATAGAGACAGTATATCTAGCTGGTCTGTCATAATATAATAGAGACATTAGATCTAGCTGGTCTGTCATAATCTAATAGAGACATTAGATCTAGCTGGTCTGTCATAATATAATAGAGACATTAGATCTAGCTGGTCTGTCATAATATAATAGAGACAGTAGATCTAGCTGGTCTGTCATAATCTAATAGAGACATTAGATCTAGCTGGTCTGTCATAATATAATAGAGACATTAGATCTAGCTGGTCTGTCATAATATAATAGAGACAGTAGATCTAGCTGGTCTGTCATAATGTAATAGAGACATTAGATCTAGCTGGTCTGTCATAATATAATAGAGACAGTAGATCTAGCTGGTCTGTCATAATATAATAGAGACAGTAGATCTAGCTGGTCTGTCATAATCTAATAGAGACATTAGATCTAGCTGGTCTGTCATAATATAATAGAGACATTAGATCTAGCTGGTCTGTCATAATATAATAGAGACAGTAGATCTAGCTGGTCTGTCATAATGTAATAGAGACATTAGATCTAGCTGGTCTGTCATAATATAATAGAGACAGTAGATCTAGCTGGCCTGTCATAATATAATAGATACTGTAGATCTAGCTGGTCTGTCATAATATAATAGAGGTAGTAGATCTAGCTGGTCTGTCATAATATAATAGAGACATTAGATCTAGCTGGTCTGTCATAATGTAATAGAGACATTAGATCTAGCTGGTCTGTCATAATATAATAGAGACATTAGATCTAGCTGGTCTGTCATAATATAATAGAGACATTAGATCTAGCTGGTCTGTCATAATGTAATAGAGACATTCGATCTAGCTGGTCTGTCATAATGTAATAGAGACATTAGATCTAGCTGGTCTGTCATAATATAATAGAGACATTAGATCTAGCTGGCCTGTCATACTATAATAGATACTGTAGATCTAGCTGGTCTGTCATAATATAATAGAGGTAGTAGATCTAGCTGGTCTGTCATTATATAATAGAGACATTAGATCTAGCTGGTCTGTCATAATGTAATAGAGACATTAGATCTAGCTGGTCTGTCATAATATAATAGAGACATTAGATCTAGCTGGTCTGTCATAATATAATAGAGACATTATATCTAGCTGGTCTGTCATAATGTAATAGAGACATTAGATCTAGCTGGTCTGTCATAATGTAATAGAGACATTAGATCTAGCTGGTCTGTCATAATATAATAGAGACATTAGATCTAGCTGGTCTGTCATAATGTAATAGAGACATTAGATCTAGCTGGTCTGTCATAATGTAATAGAGACATTAGATCTAGCTGGTCTGTCATAATATAATAGAGACATTAGATCTAGCTGGTCTGTCATAATATAATAGAGACATTAGATCTAGCTGGTCTGTCATAATATAATAGAGACAGTAGATCTAGTTGGTCTGTCATAATATAATAGAGACATTAGATCTAGCTGGTCTGTCATAACATAATAGAGACAGTATATCTAGCTGGTCTGTCATAATATAATAGAGACAGTAGATCTAGCTGGTCTGTCATAATATAATAGAGACATTAGATCTAGCTGGTCTGTCATAATATAATAGAGACATTAGATCTAGCTGGTCTGTCATAATATAATAGAGACATTAGATCTAGCTGGTCTGTCATAATGTAATAGAGACATTAGATCTAGCTGGTCTGTCATAATGTAATAGAGACATTAGATCTAGCTGGTCTGTCATAATATAATAGAGACAGTAGATCTAGCTGGTCTGTCATAATATAATAGAGACAGTAGATCTAGCTGGTCTGTCATAATACAATAGAGACATTAGATCTAGCTGGTCTGTCATAATATAATAGAGACAGTAGATCTAGCTGGTCTGTCATTATATAATAGAGACAGTAGATCTAGCTGGTCTGTCATAATATAATAGAGACATTAGATCTAGCTGGTCTGTCATAATATAATAGAGACAGTAGATCTAGCTGGTCTGTCATAATATAATAGAGACACTATATCTAGCTGGTCTGTCATAATATAATAGAGACATTAGATCTAGCTGGTCTGTCATAATGTAATAGAGACATTAGATCTAGCTGGTCTGTCATAATATAATAGAGACAGTAGATCTAGCTGGCCTGTCATACTATAATAGATACTGTAGATCTAGCTGGTCTGTCATAATATAATAGAGACATTAGATCTAGCTGGTCTGTCATAATATAATAGAGACATTAGATCTAGCTGGTCTGTCATAATATAATAGAGACATTAGATCTAGCTGGTCTGTAATAATGTAATAGAGACATTAGATCTAGCTGGTCTGTCATAATGTAATAGAGACATTAGATCTAGCTGGTCTGTCATAATATAATAGAGACATTAGATCTAGCTGGTCTGTCATAATATAATAGAGACACTAGATCTAGCTGGTCTGTCATAATATAATAGAGACATTAGATCTAGCTGGTCTGTCATAATATAATAGAGACAGTAGATCTAGCTGGTCTGTCATAATATAATATAGACATTAGATCTAGCTGGTCTGTCATAACATAATAGAGACAGTATATCTAGCTGGTCTGTCATAATATAATAGAGACAGTAGATCTAGCTGGTCTGTCATAATGTAATAGAGACATTAGATCTAGCTGGTCTGTCATAATATAATAGAGACATTAGATCTAGCTGGTCTGTCATAATATAATAAAGACACTAGATCTAGCTGGTCTGTCATAATGTAATAGAGACATTCGATCTAGCTGGTCTGTCATAATGTAATAGAGACATTAGATCTAGCTGGTCTGTCATAATATAATAGAGACAGTAGATCTAGCTGGCCTGTCATACTATAATAGATACTGTAGATCTAACTGGTCTGTCATAATATAATAGAGACATTAGATCTAGCTGGTCTGTCATAATATAATAGAGATAGTATATCTAGCTGGTCTGTCATAATATAATAGAGACAGTAGATCTAGCTGGTCTGTCATAATATAATAGAGACATTAGATCAAGCTGGTCTGTCATAATATAACAGAGACAGTAGATCTAGCTGGTCTGTCATTATATAATAGAGACAGTAGATCTAGCTGGTCTGTCATAATGTAATAGAGACATTATATCTAGCTGGTCTGTCATAATATAATAGAGACATTAGATCTAGCTGGTCTGTCATAATGTAATAGAGACATTAGATCTAGCTGGTCTGTCATAATATAATAGAGACATTAGATCTAGCTGGTCTGTCATAATATAATAGAGACAGTAGATCTAGCTGGTCTGTCATAATATAATAGAGACATTAGATCTAGCTGGTCTGTCATCATATAATAGAGACAGTAGATCTAGCTGGTCTGTCATAATATAATAGAGACATTAGATCTAGCTGGTCTGTCATTATATAATAGAGACAGTAGATCTAGCTGGTCTGTCATAATATAATAGAGACATTAGATCTAGCTGGTCTGCCATAATGTAATAGAGACATTAGATCTAGCTGGTCTGTCATAATATAATAGAGACAGTATATCTAGCTGGTCTGTCATAATATAATAGAGACAGTAGATCTTGCTGGTCTGTCATAATCTAATAGAGACATTAGATCTAGCTGGTCTGTCATAATATAATAGAGACAGTATATCTAGCTGGTCTGTCATAATATAATAGAGACAGTAGATCTAGCTGGTCTGTCATAATCTAATAGAGACATTAGATCTAGCTGGTCTGTCATAATATAATAGAGACATTAGATCTAGCTGGTCTGTCATAATATAATAGAGACAGTAGATCTAGCTGGTCTGTCATAATGTAATAGAGACATTAGATCTAGCTGGTCTGTCATAATATAATAGAGACAGTAGATCTAGCTGGCCTGTCATAATATAATAGATACTGTAGATCTAGCTGGTCTGTCATAATATAATAGAGACATTAGATCTAGCTGGTCTGTCATAATATAATAGAGACATTAGATCTAGCTGGTCTGTCATAATATAATAGAGACAGTAGATCTAGCTGGTCTGTCATAATGTAATAGAGACAGTAGATCTAGCTGGTCTGTCATAATATAATAGAGACATTAGATCTAGCCGGTCTGTCATAATATAATAGAGACAGTAGATCTAGCTGGTCTGTCATAATATAATAGAGACATTAGATCTAGCTGGTCTGTCATAATGTAATAGAGACATTAGATCTAGCTGGTCTGTCATAATATAATAGAGACAGTATATCTAGCTGGTCTGTCATAATATAATAGAGACAGTAGATCTAGCTGGTCTGTCATAATCTAATAGAGACATTAGATCTAGCTGGTCTGTCATAATATAATAGAGACAGTATATCTAGCTGGTCTGTCATAATATAATAGAGACAGTAGATCTAGCTGGTCTGTCATAATCTAATAGAGACATTAGATCTAGCTGGTCTGTCATAATATAATAGAGACATTAGATCTAGCTGGTCTGTCATAATATAATAGAGACAGTAGATCTAGCTGGTCTGTCATAATGTAATAGAGACATTAGATCTAGCTGGTCTGTCATAATATAATAGAGACAGTAGATCTAGCTGGTCTGTCATAATATAATAGATACTGTAGATCTTGCTGGTCTGTCATAATCTAATAGAGACATTAGATCTAGCTGGTCTGTCATAATATAATAGAGACATTAGATCTAGCTGGTCTGTCTTAATATAATAGAGACAGTAGATCTAGCTGGTCTGTCATAATGTAATAGAGACATTAGATCTAGCTGGTCTGTCATAATATAATAGAGACAGTAGATCTAGCTGGCCTGTCATAATATAATAGATACTGTAGATCTAGCTGGTCTGTCATAATATAATAGAGACAGTAGATCTAGCTGGTCTGTCATTATATAATAGAGACATTAGATCTAGCTGGTCTGTCATAATGTAATAGAGACATTAGATCTAGCTAGTCTGTCATAATATAATAGAGACAGTAGATCTAGCTGGTCTGTCATAATATAATAGAGACATTAGATCTAGCTGGTCTGTCATAATGTAATAGAGACATTCGATCTAGCTGGTCTGTCATAATGTAATAGAGACATTAGATCTAGCTGGTCTGTCATAATATAATAGAGACAGTAGATCTAGCTGGCCTGTCATACTATAATAGATACTGTAGATCTAGCTGGTCTGTCATAATATAATAGAGGTAGTAGATCTAGCTGGTCTGTCATTATATAATAGAGACATTAGATCTAGCTGGTCTGTCATAATGTAATAGAGACATTAGATCTAGCTGGTCTGTCATAATATAATAGAGACATTAGATCTAGCTGGTCTGTCATAATATAATAGAGACATTAGATCTAGCTGGTCTGTCATAATGTAATAGAGACATTCGATCTAGCTGGTCTGTCATAATGTAATAGAGACATTAGATCTAGCTGGTCTGTCATAATATAATAGAGACATTAGATCTAGCTGGTCTGTCATAATGTAATAGAGACATTAGATCTAGCCGGTCTGTCATAATGTAATAGAGACATTAGATCTAGCTGGTCTGTCATAATATAATAGAGACATTAGATCTAGCTGGTCTGTCATAATATAATAGAGACAGTAGATCTAGCTGGTCTGTCATAATATAATAGAGACAGTAGATCTAGTTGGTCTGTCATAATATAATAGAGACATTAGATCTAGCTGGTCTGTCATAATATAATAGAGACAGTATATCTAGCTGGTCTGTCATAATATAATAGAGACATTAGATCTAGCTGGTTTGTCATAATGTAATAGAGACATTAGATCTAGCTGGTCTGTCATAATATAATAGAGACATTAGATCTAGCTGGTCTGTCATAATATAATAGAGACATTAGATCTAGCTGGTCTGTCATAATGTAATAGAGACATTAGATCTAGCTGGTCTGTCATAATGTAATAGAGACATTAGATCTAGCTGGTCTGTCATAATATAATAGAGACAGTAGATCTAGCTGGTCTGTCATAATATAATAGAGACAGTAGATCTAGCTGGTCTGTCATAATACAATAGAGACATTAGATCTAGCTGGTCTGTCATAATATAATAGAGGAAGTAGATCTAGCTGGTCTGTCATTATATAATAGAGACAGTAGATCTAGCTGGTCTGTCATAATATAATAGAGACATTAGATCTAGCTGGTCTGTCATAATATAATAGAGACAGTATATCTAGCTGGTCTGTCATAATATAATAGAGACACTAGATCTAGCTGGTCTGTCATAATGTAATAGAGACATTCGATCTAGCTGGTCTGTCATAATGTAATAGAGACATTAGATCTAGCTGGTCTGTCATAATATAATAGAGACAGTAGATCTAGCTGGCCTGTCATAATATAATAGATACTGTAGATCTAGCTGGTCTGTCATAATATAATAGAGACATTAGATCTAGCTGGTCTGTCATAATATAATAGAGACATTAGATCTAGCTGGTCTGTCATAATATAATAGAGACATTAGATCTAGCTGGTCTGTAATAATGTAATAGAGACATTAGATCTAGCTGGTCTGTCATAATGTAATAGAGACATTAGATCTAGCTGGTCTGTCATAATATAATAGAGACATTAGATCTAGCTGGTCTGTCATAATATAATAGAGACACTAGATCTAGCTGGTCTGTCATAATATAATAGAGACAGTATATCTAGCTGGTCTGTCATAATATAATAGAGACAGTAGATCTAGCTGGTCTGTCATAATATAATAGAGACATTAGATCTAGCTGGTCTGTCATAACATAATAGAGACAGTATATCTAGCTGGTCTGTCATAATATAATAGAGACAGTAGATCTAGCTGGTCTGTCATAATATAATAGAGACATTAGATCTAGCTGGTCTGTCATAATATAATAGAGACATTAGATCTAGCTGGTCTGTCATAATATAATAGAGACATTAGATCTAGCTGGTCTGTCATAATGTAATAGAGACATTCGATCTAGCTGGTCTGTCATAATGTAATAGAGACATTAGATCTAGCTGGTCTGTCATAATATAATAGAGACAGTAGATCTAGCTGGTCTGTCATAATATAATAGATACTGTAGATCTAGCTGGTCTGTCATAATATAATAGAGACATTAGATCTAGCTGGTCTGTCATAATATAATAGAGACAGTATATCTAGCTGGTCTGTCATAATATAATAGAGACAGTAGATCTAGCTGGTCTGTCATAATATAATAGAGACATTAGATCTAGCTGGTCTGTCATAATATAATAGAGGCAGTAGATCTAGCTGGTCTGTCATTATATAATAGAGACAGTAGATCTAGCTGGTCTGTCATAATATAATAGAGACATTAGATCTAGCTGGTCTGTCATAATATAATAGAGACATTAGATCTAGCTGGTCTGTCATAATATAATAGAGACATTAGATCTAGCTGGTCTGTCATAATATAATAGAGACAGTTGATCTAGCTGGTCTGTCATAATATAATAGAGACAGTAGATCTAGCTGGTCTGTCATAATATAATAGAGACATTAGATCTAGCTGGTCTGTCATTATATAATAGAGACAGTAGATCTAGCTGGTCTGTCATAATATAATAGAGACATTAGATCTAGCTGGTCTGTCATAATATAATAGAGACATTAGATCTAGCTGGTCTGTCATAACATAATAGAGACATTAGATCTAGCTGGTCTGTCATAATATAATAGAGACATTAGATCTAGCTGGTCTGTCATAATATAATAGAGACAGTAGATCTAGCTGGTCTGTCATAATATAATAGAGACAGTAGATCTAGCTGGTCTGTCATAATATAATAGAGACATTAGATCTAGCTGGTCTGTCATAATATAATAGAGACATTAGATCTAGCTGGTCTGTCATAATATAATAGAGACAGTAGATCTAGCTGGTCTGTCATAATATAATAGAGACATTAGATCTAGCTGGTCTGTCATAATATAATAGAGACATTAGATCTAGCTGGTCTGTCATAATATAATAGAGACAGTAGATCTAGCTGGTCTGTCATAATATAATAGAGACATTAGATCTAGCTGGTCTGTCATAATATAATAGAGACAGTAGATCTAGCTGGTCTGTCATAATATAATAGAGACAGTAGATCTAGCTGGTCTGTCATAATATAATAGAGACATTAGATCTAGCTGGTCTGTCATAATATAATAGAGACATTAGATCTAGCTGGTCTGTCATAATATAATAGAGACAGTAGATCTAGCTGGTCTGTCATAATATAATAGAGACAGTTAGATCTAGCTGGTCTGTCATAATATAATAGAGACATTAGATCTAGCTGGTCTGTCATAATATAATAGAGACAGTAGATCTAGCTGGTCTGTCATAATATAATAGAGACAGTAGATCTAGCTGGTCTGTCATAATATAATAGAGACATTAGATCTAGCTGGTCTGTCATAATATAATAGAGACAGTAGATCTAGCTGGTCTGTCATAATATAATAGAGACATGTAGATCTAGCTGGTCTGTCATAATATAATAGAGACATTAGATCTAGCTGGTCTGTCATAATATAATAGAGACATTAGATCTAGCTGGTCTGTCATAATATAATAGAGACAGTAGATCTAGCTGGTCTGTCATAATGTAATAGAGACATTAGATCTAGCTGGTCTGTCATAATATAATAGAGACAGTAGATCTAGCTGGTCTGTCATAATATAATAGAGACAGTAGATCTAGCTGGTCTGTCATAATATAATAGAGACAGTAGATCTAGCTGGTCTGTCATAATATAATAGAGACATTAGATCTAGCTGGTCTGTCATAATATAATAGAGACATGTAGATCTAGCTGGTCTGTCATAATATAATAGAGACATGTAGATCTAGCTGGTCTGTCATAATATAATAGAGACAGTAGATCTAGCTGGTCTGTCATAATATAATAGAGACATTAGATCTAGCTGGTCTGTCATAATATAATAGAGACAGTTAGATCTAGCTGGTCTGTCATAATATAATAGAGACATGTAGATCTAGCTGGTCTGTCATAATATAATAGAGACAGTAGATCTAGCTGGTCTGTCATATATATAATAGAGACAGTAGATCTAGCTGGTCTGTCATAATATAATAGAGACATTAGATCTAGCTGGTCTGTCATAATATAATAGAGACAGTAGATCTAGCTGGTCTGTCATAATATAATAGAGACATTAGATCTAGCTGGTCTGTCATAATATAATAGAGACATTAGATCTAGCTGGTCTGTCATAATATAATAGAGACATGTAGATCTAGCTGGTCTGTCATAATATAATAGAGACATTAGATCTAGCTGGTCTGTCATAATATAATAGAGACATTAGATCTAGCTGGTCTGTCATAATATAATAGAGACAGTAGATCTAGCTGGTCTGTCATAATATAATAGAGACATTAGATCTAGCTGGTCTGTCATAATATAATAGAGACATGTAGATCTAGCTGGTCTGTCATAATATAATAGAGACAGTAGATCTAGCTGGTCTGTCATAATATAATAGAGACAGTAGATCTAGCTGGTCTGTCATAATATAATAGAGACATTAGATCTAGCTGGTCTGTCATTATATAATAGAGACAGTAGATCTAGCTGGTCTGTCATAATATAATAGAGACATTAGATCTAGCTGGTCTGTCATAATATAATAGAGACATTAGATCTAGCTGGTCTGTCATAATATAATAGAGACATGTAGATCTAGCTGGTCTGTCATAATATAATAGAGACATTAGATCTAGCTGGTCTGTCATAATGTAATAGAGACATTAGATCTAGCTGGTCTGTCATAATATAATAGAGACAGTAGATCTAGCTGGTCTGTCATAATATAATAGATACATGTAGATCTAGCTGGTCTGTCATAATATAATAGAGGCAGTAGATCTAGCTGGTCTGTCATTATATAATAGAGACATTAGATCTAGCTGGTCTGTCATAATGTAATAGAGACATTAGATCTAGCTGGTCTGTCATAATATAATAGAGACAGTAGATCTAGCTGGTCTGTCATAATATAATAGAGACATTAGATCTAGCTGGTCTGTCATAATATAATAGAGACATTAGATCTAGCTGGTCTGTCATAATATAATAGAGACATTAGATCTAGCTGGTCTGTCATAATATAATAGAGACAGTAGATCTAGCTGGTCTGTCATAATATAATAGAGACATGTAGATCTAGCTGGTCTGTCATAATATAATAGAGACAGTAGATCTAGCTGGTCTGTCATAATATAATAGAGACATTAGATCTAGCTGGTCTGTCATAATGTAATAGAGACATTAGATCTAGCTGGTCTGTCATAATATAATAGAGACAGTAGATCTAGCTGGTCTGTCATTATATAATAGAGACATGTAGATCTAGCTGGTCTGTCATAATATAATAGAGACATTAGATCTAGCTGGTCTGTCATAATATAATAGAGACATTAGATCTAGCTGGTCTGTCATAATATAATAGAGACATGTAGATCTAGCTGGTCTGTCATAATATAATAGAGACAGTAGATCTAGCTGGTCTGTCATAATATAATAGAGACATTAGATCTAGCTGGTCTGTCATAATATAATAGAGACATTAGATCTAGCTGGTCTGTCATAATATAATAGAGACATGTAGATCTAGCTGGTCTGTCATAATATAATAGAGACAGTAGATCTAGCTGGTCTGTCATAATATAATAGAGACAGTAGATCTAGCTGGTCTGTCATAATATAATAGAGACATTAGATCTAGCTGGTCTGTCATAATGTAATAGAGACATTAGATCTAGCTGGTCTGTCATAATATAATAGAGACATTAGATCTAGCTGGTCTGTCATAATATAATAGAGACATTAGATCTAGCTGGTCTGTCATAATATAATAGAGACATTAGATCTAGCTGGTCTGTCATAATATAATAGAGACATTAGATCTAGCTGGTCTGTCATTATATAATAGAGACATGTAGATCTAGCTGGTCTGTCATAATATAATAGAGACATGTAGATCTAGCTGGTCTGTCATAATATAATAGAGACAGTAGATCTAGCTGGTCTGTCATAATATAATAGAGACATTAGATCTAGCTGGTCTGTCATAATATAATAGAGACAGTAGATCTAGCTGGTCTGTCATAATATAATAGAGACATGTAGATCTAGCTGGTCTGTCATAATATAATAGAGACAGTAGATCTAGCTGGTCTGTCATAATATAATAGAGACATTAGATCTAGCTGGTCTGTCATAATATAATAGAGACATTAGATCTAGCTGGTCTGTCATAATGTAATAGAGACATTAGATCTAGCTGGTCTGTCATAATATAATAGAGACATTAGATCTAGCTGGTCTGTCATAATATAATAGAGACAGTAGATCTAGCTGGTCTGTCATAATATAATAGAGACATGTAGATCTAGCTGGTCTGTCATAATATAATAGAGACAGTAGATCTAGCTGGTCTGTCATTATATAATAGAGACATTAGATCTAGCTGGTCTGTCATAATATAATAGAGGCAGTAGATCTAGCTGGTCTGTCATTATATAATAGAGACAGTAGATCTAGCTGGTCTGTCATAATATAATAGAGACATTAGATCTAGCTGGTCTGTCATAATGTAATAGAGACAATAGATCTAGCTGGTCTGTCATAATATAATAGAGACATTAGATCTAGCTGGTCTGTCATAATATAATAGAGACAGTAGATCTAGCTGGTCTGTCATAATATAATAGAGACTGTAGATCTAGCTGGTCTGTCATAATATAATAGAGGCAGTAGATCTAACTGGTCTGTCATTATATAATAGAGACAGTAGATCTAGCTGGTCTGTCATAATGTAATAGAGACATTAGATCTAGCTGGTCTGTCATAATATAATAGAGACAGTATATCTAGCTGGTCTGTCATAATATAATAGAGAGAGTAGATCTAGCTGGCCTGTCATAATATAATAGATACTGTAGATCTAGCTGGTCTGTCATAATATAATAGAGACAGTAGATCTAGCTGGTCTGTCATAATAGAGACAGTATATCTAGCTGGTTTGAGAGACAGTAGATCTAGCTGGTCTGTCATAATATAATAGAGACATTAGATCTAGCTGGTCTGTCATAATATAATAGAGACATTAGATCTAGCTGGTCTGTCATAATGTAATAGAGCCATTAGATCTAGCTGGTCTGTCATAATATAATAGAGACATTAGATCTAGCTGGTCTGTCATAATATAATAGAGACATTAGATCTAGCTGGTCTGTCATAATATAATAGAGACAGTAGATCTAGCTGGTCTGTCATGATATAATAGAGACAGTAGATCTAGCTGGTCTGTCATAATATAATAGAGACAGTATATCTAGCTGGTCTGTCATAAAATAATAGAGACAGTAGATCTAGCTGGTCTGTCATAATATAATAGATACTGTAGATCTAGCTGGTCTGTCATAATATAATAGAGGCAGTATATCTAGCTGGTCTGTCATTATATAATAGAGACAGTAGATCTAGCTGGTCTGTCATAATATAATAGAGACATTAGATCTAGCTGGTCTGTCATAATATAATAGAGACATTAGATCTAGCTGGTATGTCATAATATAATAGAGACAGTAGATCTAGCTGGCCTGTCATAATATAATAGATACTGTAGATCTAGCTGGTCTGTCATAATATAATAGAGACAGTATATCTAGCTGGTCTGTCATAATATAATAGAGGCAGTAGATCTAGCTGGTCTGTCATTGTATAATAGAGACAGTAGATCTAGCTGGTCTGTCATAATATAATAGAGGCAGTAGATCTAGCTGGTCTGTCATTGTATAATAGAGACAGTAGATCTAGCTGGTCTGTCATAATATAATAGAGACAATATATCTAGCTGGTCTGTCATAATATAATAGATACTGTAGATCTAGCTGGTCTGTCATGATATAATAGAGACAGTATATCTAGCTGGTCTGTCATAATATAATAGAGACAGTATATCTAGCTGGTCTGTCATAAAATAATAGAGACAGTTGATCTAGCTGGTCTGTCATAATATAATAGATACTGTAGATCTAGCTGGTCTGTCATAATATAATAGAGGCAGTATATCTAGCTGGTCTGTCATTATATAATAGAGACAGTAGATCTAGCTGGTCTGTCATAATATAATAGAGGCAGTATATCTAGCTGGTCTGTCATTATATAATAGAGACAGTAGATCTAGCTGGTCTGTCATAATGTAATAGAGACATTAGATCTAGCTGGTCTATCATAACATAAAAGAGACAGTAGATCTAGCTAGTCTGTCATAATATAATAGATACTGTAGATCTAGCTGGTCTGTCATAATATAATAGAGACATTAGATCTAGCTGGTCTGTCATAATGTAATAGAGACATTAGATCTAGCTGGTCTATCATAATATAATAGAGACAGTAGATCTAGCTGGCCTGTCATAATATAATAGAGACAGTAGATCTAGCTGGTCTGTCATAATATAATAGATACTGTACATCTAGCTGCTCTGTCATAATATAATAGAGGCAGTAGATCTAGCTGGTCTGTCATTGTATAATAGAGACAGTAGATCTAGCTGGTCTGTCATAATATAATAGAGGCAGTAGATCTAGCTGGTCTGTCATTGTATAATAGAGACAGTGGATCTAGCTGGTCTGTCATAATATAATAGAGACATTAGATCTAGCTGGTCTGTCATAATATAATAGAGACAATATATCTAGCTGGTCTGTCATAATATAATAGATACTGTAGATCTAGCTGGTCTGTTATAATATAATAGAGACAGTATATCTAGCTGGTCTGTCATAATATAATAGAGACAATATATCTAGCTGGTCTGTCATAAAATAATAGAGACAGTTGATCTAGCTAGTCTGTCATAATATAATAGATACTGTAGATCTAGCTTGTCTGTCATAATATAATAGAGGCAGTATATCTAGCTGGTCTGTCATTATATAATAGAGACAGTAGATCTAGCTGGTCTGTCATAATGTAATAGAGACATTAGATCTAGCTGGTCTATCATAACATAATAGAGACAGTAGATCTAGCTGGCCTGTCGTAATATAATAAAGACAGTAGATCTAGCTGGCCTGTCATAATATAATAGAGACAGTAGATCTAGCTGGCCTGTCATAATATAATAGAGACAGTAGATCTAGCTGGCCTGTCATAATATAATAGAGACAGTAGATCTAGCTGGTCTGTCATAATATAATAGATACTGTACATCTAGCTGCTCTGTCATAATATAATAGAGACAGTAGATCTAGCTGGCCTGTCATAATATAATAGAGACAGTAGATCTAGCTGGTCTGTCATTGTATAATAGAGACAGTAGATCTAGCTGGTCTGTCATAATATAATAGAGGCAGTAGATCTAGCTGGTCTGTCATTGTATAATAGAGACAGTGGATCTAGCTGGTCTGACATAATATAATAGAGACATTAGATCTAGCTGGTCTGTCATAATATAATAGAGACAATATATCTAGCTGGTCTGTCATAATATAATAGATACTGTAGATCTAGCTGGTCTGTTATAATATAATAGAGACAGTATATCTAGCTGGTCTGTCATAATATAATAGAGACAATATATCTAGCTGGTCTGTCATAAAATAATAGAGACAGTTGATCTAGCTAGTCTGTCATAATATAATAGATACTGTAGATCTAGCTGGTCTGTCATAATATAATAGAGGCAGTATATCTAGCTGGTCTGTCATTATATAATAGAGACAGTAGATCTAGCTGGTCTGTCATAATATAATAGAGACATTAGATCTAGCTGGTCTGTCATAATGTAATAGAGACATTAGATCTAGCTGGTCTATCATAACATAATAGAGACAGTAGATCTAGCTGGCCTGTCATAATATAATAGAGACAGTAGATCTAGCTGGTCTGTCATAATATAATAGATACTGTACATCTAGCTGCTCTGTCATAATATAATAGAGGCAGTAGATCTAGCTGGTCTGTCATTGTATAATAGATAATGTAGATCTAGCTGGTCTGTCATAATATAATAGATACTGTAGATCTAGCTGGTCTGTCATGATATAATAGAGACAGTATATCTAGCTGGTCTGTCATAATATAATAGAGACAATATATCTAGCTGGTCTGTCATAAAATAATAGAGACAGTTGATCTAGCTAGTCTGTCATAATATAATAGATACTGTAGATCTAGCTGGTCTGTCATAATATAATAGAGGCAGTATATCTAGCTGGTCTGTCATTATATAATAGAGACAGTAGATCTAGCTGGTCTGTCATAATATAATAGAGACATTAGATCTAGCTGGTCTGTCATAATGTAATAGAGACATTAGATCTAGCTGGTCTATCATACCTTAATAGAGACAGTAGATCTAGCTGGCCTGTCATAATATAATAGAGACAGTAGATCTAGCTGGTCTGTCATAATATAATAGATACTGTACATCTAGCTGCTCTGTCATAATATAATAGAGGCAGTAGATCTAGCTGGTCTGTCATTGTATAATAGAGACAGTAGATCTAGCTGGTCTGTCATAATATAATAGAGGCAGTAGATCTAGCTGGTCTGTCATTGTATAATAGAGACAGTGGATCTAGCTGGTCTGTCATAATATAATAGAGACATTAGATCTAGCTGGTCTGTCATAATATAATAGAGACAATATATCTAGCTGAACTGTCATAATATAATAGAGACAGTAGATCTAGCTGGTCTGTCATAATATAATAGAGACAGTAGATCGAGCTGGTCTGTCATAATATAATAGAGACTGTAGATCTAGCTGGTCTGTCATAATATAATAGAGGCAGTATATCTAGCTGGTCTGTCATTATATAATAGAGACAGTAGATCTAGCTGGTCTGTCATAATATAATAGAGACAGTAGATCTAGCTGGTCTGTCATAATATAATAGATACTGTAGATCTAGCTGGTCTGTTATAATATAATAGAGAGAGTATATCTAGCTGAACTTTCATAATATAATAGAGACAGTAGATCTACCTGGTCTGTCATAATATAATAGAGACAGTAGATCTAGCTGGTCTGTCATAACCAATAGTGACAGTATATCTAGCTGGTTTGTCATAATATAATAGAGACAATAGATCTAGCTGGGCTGTCATTATATAATAGAGACAGTAGATATAGCTGGTCTGTCATAATATAATAGAGCCATTAGATCTAGCTGGTCTGTCATAATGTAATAGAGCCATTAGATCTAGCTGGTCTGTCATAATATAATAGAGACAGTAGATCTAGCTGGCCTGTCATAATATAATAGATACTGTAGATCTAGCTGGTCTGTCATAATATAATAGATACTGTAGATCTAGCTGGTCTGTCATGATATAATAGAGACAGTATATCTAGCTGGTCTGTCATAATATAATAGAGACAATATATCTAGCTGGTCTGTCATAAAAGAATAGAGACAGTTGATCTAGCTGGTCTGTCATAATATAATAGATACTGTAGATCTAGCTGGTCTGTCATAATATAATAGAGGCAGTATATCTAGCTGGTCTGTCATTATATAATAGAGACAGTAGATCTAGCTGGTCTGTCATAATATAATAGAGACATTAGATCTAGCTGGTCTGTCATAATGTAATAGAGACATTAGATCTAGCTGGTATGTCATAATATAATAGAGACAGTAGATCTAGCTGGTCTGTCATAATATAATAGAGACAGTAGATCTAGCTGGTCTGTCATAATATAATAGATACTGTACATCTAGCTGCTCTGTCATAATATAATAGAGGCAGTAGATCTAGCTGGTCTGTCATTGTATAATAGAGACAGTAGATCTAGCTGGTCTGTCATAATATAATAGAGGCAGTAGATCTAGCTGGTCTGTCATTGTATAATAGAGACAGTAGATCTAGCTGGTCTGTCATAATATAATAGAGACAGTAGATGTAGCTGGTCTGTCATAATATAATAGAGGCAGTAGATCTAGCTGGTCTGTCATAATATAATAGAGACTGTAGATCTAGCTGGTCTGTCATAATATAATAGAGGCAGTATATCTAGCTGGTCTGTCATTATATAATAGAGACAGTAGATCTAGCTGGTCTGTCATAATGTAATAGAGACTGTAGATCTATCTGGTCTGTCATAATATAATAGAGACAGTAGATCTAGCTGGTCTGTCATAATATAATAGATACTGTAGATCTAGCTGGTCTGTCATAATATAATAGAGACAGTAGATCTAGCTGGTCTGTCATAATATAATAGAGACAGTAGATCTAGCTGGTCTGTTATAATATAATAGAGACAGTATATCTAGCTGAACTGTCATAATATAATAGAGACAGTAGATCTACCTGGTCTGTCATGATATAATAGAGACAGTAGATCTAGCTGGTCTGTCATAAAACAATAGTGACAGTAGATCTAGCTGGTTTGTCATAATATAATAGAGACATTATATCTAGCTGGTCTGTCATTATATAATAGAGACAGTAGATTTAGCTGGTCTGTCATAATATAATAGAGACATTAGATCTAGCTGGTCTGTCATAATGTAATAGAGACATTAGATCTAGCTGGTCTGTCATAATATAATAGAGACAGTAGATCTAGCTGGCCTGTCATAATATAATAGATACTGTAGATCTAGCTGGTCTGTCATAATATAATAGATACTGTAGATCTAGCTGGTCTGTCATAATATAATAGATACTGTAGATCTAGCTGGTCTGTCATGATATAATAGAGACAGTATATCTAGCTGGTCTGTCATAATATAATAGAGACAATATATCTAGCTGGTCTGTCATAAAATAATAGCGACAGTTGATCTAGCTAGTCTGTCATAATATAATAGATACTGTAGATCTAGCTGGTCTGTCATAATATAATAGAGACAGTAGATCTAGCTGGTCTGTCATAAGATAATAGAGACAGTAGATCTAGCTGGTCTGTCATAATATAATAGAGACAGTAGATCTAGCTGGTCTGTCATAATATAATAGAGACAGTAGATCTAGCTGGCCTGTCATAATATAATAGAGACAGTAGATCTAGCTGGTCTGTCATAATATAATAGATACTGTACATCTAGCTGCTCTGTCATAATATAATAGAGGCAGTAGATCTAGCTGGTCTGTCATTGTATAATAGAGACAGTAGATCTAGCTGGTCTGTCATAATATAATAGAGGCAGTAGATCTAGCTGGTCTGTCATTGTATAATAGAGAAAGTGGATCTAGCTGGTCTGTCATAATATAATAGAGACATTAGATCTAGCTGGTCTGTCATAATATAATAGAGACAATATATCTAGCTGGTCTGTCATAATATAATAGAGACAGTAGATCTAGCTGGTCTGTCATAATATAATAGAGACAGTAGATCTAGCTGGTCTGTCATAATATAATAGAGACGGTAGATCTAGCTGGTCTGTCATAATATAATAGAGACAGTAGATCTAGCTGGTCTGTCATAATATAATAGAGACAGTAGATCTAGCTGGTCTGTCATTATATAATAGAGACAGTAGATCTAGCTGGTCTGTCATAATATAATAGAGACATTAGATCTAGCTGGTCTGTAATAATGTAATAGAGACATTAGATCTAGCTGGTCTGTCATAATATAATAGAGACAGTACATCTAGCTGGCCTGTCATAATATAATAGATACTGTAGATCTAGCTGGTCTGTCATAATATAATAGATACTGTAGATCTAGCTGGTCTGTCATAATATAATAGATACTGTAAATCTAGCTGGTCTGTCATGATATAATAGAGACAGTATATCTAGCTGGTCTGTCATAATATAATAGAGACAATATATCTAGCTGGTCTGTCATAAAATAATAGAGACAGTTGATCGAGCTAGTCTGTCATAATATAATAGATACTGTAGATCTAGCTGGTCTGTCATAATATAATAGAGACATTAGATCTAGCTGGTCTGTCATTATATAATAGAGACATTAGATCTAGCTGGTCTGTCATAATATAATAGAGACATTAGATCTAGCTGGTCTGTCATACTGTAATAGAGACATTAGATCTAGCTGGTCTGTCATAATATAATAGAGACAGTAGATCTAGCTGGCCTGTCATAATATAATAGAGACAGTAGATCTAGCTGGTCTGTCATAATATAATAGATACTGTACATCTAGCTGCTCTGTCATAATATAATAGAGGCAGTAGATCTAGCTGGTCTGTCATTGTATAATAGAGACAGTAGATCTAGCTGGTCTGTCATAATATAATAGAGGCAGTAGATCTAGCTGGTCTGTCATTGTATAATAGAGACAGTGGATCTAGCTGGTCTGTCATAATATAATAGAGACATTAGATCTAGCTGGTCTGTCATAATATAATAGAGACAATATATCTAGCTGGTCTGTCATAATATAATAGAGACATTAGATCTAGCTGGTCTGTCATAATATAATAGAGACATTAGATCTAGCTGGTCTGTCATAATATAATAGAGACATTAGATCTACCTGGTCTGTCATAATATAATAGAGACAGTAGATCTAGCTGGTCTGTCATAATATAATAGATACTGTAGATCTAGCTGGTCTGTCATAATATAATAGAGACAGTATATCTAGCTGGTCTGTCATAATATAATAGAGACAGTAGATCTAACTGGTCTGTCATAATATAATAGAGACAGTAGATCTAGCTGGTCTGTCATAAAACAATAGTGACAGTAGATCTAGCTGGTTTGTCATAATATAATAGAGACATTATATCTAGCTGGGCTGTCATTATATAATAGAGACAGTAGATCTAGCTGGTCTGTCATAATATAATAGAGCCATTAGATCTAGCTGGTCTGTCATAATGTAATAGAGACAGTGGATCTAGCTGGTCTGTCATAATATAATAGAGACAGTAGATCTAGCTGGCCTGTCATAATATAATAGAGACAATATATCTAGCTGGTCTGTCATAATATAATAGATACTGTAGATCTAGCTGGTCTGTTATAATATAATAGAGACAGTATATCTAGCTGAACTGTCATAATATAATAGAGACAGTAGATCTACCTGGTCTGTCATAATATAATAGAGACAGTAGATCTAGCTGGTCTGTCATAAAACAATAGTGACAGTAGATCTAGCTGGTTTGTCATAATATAATAGAGACATTATATCTAGCTGGGCTGTCATTATATAATAGAGACAGTAGATCTAGCTGGTCTGTCATAATATAATAGAGGCAGTAGATCTAGCTGGTCTGTCATAATGTAATAGAGACATTAGATCTAGCTGGTCTGTCATAATATAATAGAGACAGTAGATCTAGCTGGTCTGTCATAATATAATAGAGGCAGTAGATCTAGCTGGTCTGTCATTATATAATAGAGACAGTAGATCTAGCTGGTCTGTCATAATATAATAGAGACAGTAGATCTAGCTGGTCTGTCATAATGTAATAGAGACATTAGATCTAGCTGGTCTGTCATAATATAATAGAGACATTAGATCTAGCTGGTCTGTCATAATATAATAGAGACAGTTGATCTAGCTGGTCTGTCATAATATAATAGAGACATTAGATCTAGCTGGTCTGTCATAATATAATAGAGACAGTAGATCTAGCTGGTCTGTCATAATATAATAGAGACAGTAGATCTAGCTGGTCTGTCATAATATAATAGAGACATTAGATCTAGCTGGTCTGTCATAATATAATAGAGACATTAGATCTAGCTGGTCTGTCATAATATAATAGAGACAGTAGATCTAGCTGGCCTGTCATTATATAATAGAGACAGTAGATCTAGCTGGTCTGTCATAATATAATAGAGACTGTAGATCTAGCTGGTCTGTCATAATATAATAGAGACAGTAGATCTAGCTGGTCTGTCATTATATAATAGAGACATTAGATCTAGCTGGTCTGTCATAATATAATAGAGACATTAGATCTAGCTGGTCTGTCATTGTATAATAGAGACAGTAGATCTAGCTGGTCTGTCATAATATAATAGAGACATTAGATCTAGCTGGTCTGTCATAATATAATAGAGACATTATATCTAGCTGGTCTGTCATAATATAATAGAGACATTAGATCTAGCTGGTCTGTCATAATATAATAGAGACATTAGATCTAGCTGGTCTGTCATAATATAATAGAGACATGTAGATCTAGCTGGTCTGTCATAATATAATAGAGACAGTATATCTAGCTGGTCTGTCATAATATAATAGAGACAGTAGATCTAGCTGGTCTGTCATAATATAATAGAGACAGTAGATCTAGCTGGTCTGTCATAATATAATAGAGACAGTAGATCTAGCTGGTCTGTCATAATATAATAGAGACATGTAGATCTAGCTGGTCTGTCATAATATAATAGAGACAGTAGATCTAGCTGGTCTGTCATAATATAATAGAGACAGTAGATCTAGCTGGTCTGTCATAATATAATAGAGACAGTAGATCTAGCTGGTCTGTCATAATATAATAGAGACAGTAGATCTAGCTGGTCTGTCATAATATAATAGAGACATTAGATCTAGCTGGTCTGTCATAATATAATAGAGACAGTATATCTAGCTGGTCTGTCATAATATAATAGAGACTGTAGATCTAGCTGGTCTGTCATAATATAATAGAGACAGTAGATCTAGCTGGTCTGTCATAATATAATAGAGACAGTAGATCTAGCTGGTCTGTCATAATATAATAGAGACTGTAGATCTAGCTGGTCTGTCATAATATAATAGAGACAGTAGATCTAGCTGGTCTGTCATAATATAATAGAGACTGTAGATCTAGCTGGTCTGTCATAATATAATAGAGACATTAGATCTAGCTGGTCTGTCATAATATAATAGAGACAGTAGATCTAGCTGGTCTGTCATAATATAATAGAGACAGTAGATCTAGCTGGTCTGTCATAATATAATAGAGACAGTAGATCTAGCTGGTCTGTCATAATATAATAGATACTGTAGATCTAGCTGGTCTGTCATAATATAATAGAGACAGTAGATCTAGCTGGTCTGTCATAATATAATAGAGACATTAGATCTAGCTGGTCTGTCATTATATAATAGAGACAGTAGATCTAGCTGGTCTGTCATAATATAATAGAGACATGTAGATCTAGCTGGTCTGTCATAATGTAATAGAGACATTAGATCTAGCTGGTCTGTCATAATATAATAGAGACAGTAGATCTAGCTGGTCTGTCATAATATAATAGAGACATGTAGATCTAGCTGGTCTGTCATAATATAATAGAGACAGTAGATCTAGCTGGTCTGTCATAATATAATAGAGACAGTAGATCTAGCTGGTCTGTCATAATATAATAGAGACAGTAGATCTAGCTGGTCTGTCATAATATAATAGAGACAATAGATCTAGCTGGTCTGTCATTATATAATAGAGACAGTAGATCTAGCTGGTCTGTCATAATATAATAGAGACATTAGATCTAGCTGGTCTGTCATAATATAATAGAGACATTAGATCTAGCTGGTCTGTCATAATATAATAGAGACATTAGATCTAGCTGGTCTGTCATAATATAATAGAGACATTAGATCTAGCTGGTCTGTCATAATATAATAGAGACAGTAGATCTAGCTGGTCTGTCATAATATAATAGATACTGTAGATCTAGCTGGTCTGTCATAATATAATAGAGACATGTAGATCTAGCTGGTCTGTCATAATATAATAGAGACAGTAGATCTAGCTGGTCTGTCATAATATAATAGAGACAATAGATCTAGCTGGTCTGTCATAATATAATAGAGACAGTAGATCTAGCTGGTCTGTCATAATATAATAGAGACATTAGATCTAGCTGGTCTGTCATAATATAATAGAGACATTAGATCTAGCTGGTCTGTCATAATATAATAGAGACAGTAGATCTAGCTGGTCTGTCATAATATAATAGAGACATTAGATCTAGCTGGTCTGTCATAATATAATAGAGACATTAGATCTAGCTGGTCTGTCATTATATAATAGAGACAGTAGATCTAGCTGGTCTGTCATAATATAATAGAGACAGTAGATCTAGCTGGTCTGTCATAATATAATAGAGACAGTAGATCTAGCTGGTCTGTCATAATATAATAGAGACAGTAGATCTAGCTGGTCTGTCATAATATAATAGAGACAGTAGATCTAGCTGGTCTGTCATAATATAATAGAGACATGTAGATCTAGCTGGTCTGTCATAATATAATAGAGACAGTAGATCTAGCTGGTCTGTCATAATATAATAGAGACAGTAGATCTAGCTGGTCTGTCATAATATAATAGAGACAGTAGATCTAGCTGGTCTGTCATAATATAATAGAGACATTAGATCTAGCTGGTCTGTCATAATATAATAGAGACATTAGATCTAGCTGGTCTGTCATAATATAATAGAGACATTAGATCTAGCTGGTCTGTCATAATATAATAGAGACAGTAGATCTAGCTGGTCTGTCATAATATAATAGAGACAGTAGATCTAGCTGGTCTGTCATAATATAATAGAGACAGTAGATCTAGCTGGTCTGTCATAATATAATAGAGACATTAGATCTAGCTGGTCTGTCATAATATAATAGAGACAGTAGATCTAGCTGGTCTGTCATAATATAATAGAGACAGTAGATCTAGCTGGTCTGTCATAATATAATAGAGACAGTAGATCTAGCTGGTCTGTCATTATATAATAGAGACAGTAGATCTAGCTGGTCTGTCATAATATAATAGAGACAATAGATCTAGCTGGTCTGTCATAATATAATAGAGACAGTAGATCTAGCTGGTCTGTCATAATATAATAGAGACATTAGATCTAGCTGGTCTGTCATAATGTAATAGAGACATTAGATCTAGCTGGTCTGTCATAATATAATAGAGACAGTAGATCTAGCTGGTCTGTCATAATATAATAGAGACATTAGATCTAGCTGGTCTGTCATAATATAATAGAGACAGTAGATCTAGCTGGTCTGTCATAATATAATAGAGACAGTATATCTAGCTGGTCTGTCATAATATAATAGAGACAGTAGATCTAGCTGGTCTGTCATAATATAATAGAGACATGTAGATCTAGCTGGTCTGTCATTATATAATAGAGACATTAGATCTAGCTGGTCTGTCATAATATAATAGAGACATTAGATCTAGCTGGTCTGTCATAATATAATAGAGACATTAGATCTAGCTGGTCTGTCATAATATAATAGAGACAGTAGATCTAGCTGGTCTGTCATAATATAATAGAGACATTAGATCTAGCTGGTCTGTCATTATATAATAGAGACAGTAGATCTAGCTGGTCTGTCATAATATAATAGAGACATTAGATCTAGCTGGTCTGTCATAATATAATAGAGACATTAGATCTAGCTGGTCTGTCATAATATAATAGAGACATTAGATCTAGCTGGTCTGTCATAATATAATAGAGACATTAGATCTAGCTGGTCTGTCATAATATAATAGAGACATTAGATCTAGCTGGTCTGTCATAATATAATAGAGACATTAGATCTAGCTGGTCTGTCATAATATAATAGAGACATTAGATCTAGCTGGTCTGTCATAATATAATAGAGACATTAGATCTAGCTGGTCTGTCATAATATAATAGAGACATTAGATCTAGCTGGTCTGTCATAATATAATAGAGACATTAGATCTAGCTGGTCTGTCATAATATAATAGAGACAGTAGATCTAGCTGGTCTGTCATAATATAATAGAGACATTAGATCTAGCTGGTCTGTCATAATATAATAGAGACAGTAGATCTAGCTGGTCTGTCATAATATAATAGAGACATTAGATCTAGCTGGTCTGTCATAATATAATAGAGACATTAGATCTAGCTGGTCTGTCATAATATAATAGAGACATTAGATCTAGCTGGTCTGTCATTATATAATAGAGACATTAGATCTAGCTGGTCTGTCATAATATAATAGAGACATTAGATCTAGCTGGTCTGTCATAATGTAATAGAGACATTAGATCTAGCTGGTCTGTCATAATATAATAGAGACATTAGATCTAGCTGGTCTGTCATAATATAATAGAGACATTAGATCTAGCTGGTCTGTCATAATATAATAGAGACATTAGATCTAGCTGGTCTGTCATTATATAATAGAGACATTAGATCTAGCTGGTCTGTCATAATATAATAGAGACAGTAGATCTAGCTGGTCTGTCATAATATAATAGAGACATTAGATCTAGCTGGTCTGTCATAATATAATAGAGACATTAGATCTAGCTGGTCTGTCATAATATAATAGAGACATTAGATCTAGCTGGTCTGTCATAATGTAATAGAGACAGTAGATCTAGCTGGTCTGTCATAATATAATAGAGACATTAGATCTAGCTGGTCTGTCATAATGTAATAGAGACATTAGATCTAGCTGGTCTGTCATAATGTAATAGAGACAGTAGATCTAGCTGGTCTGTCATTATATAATAGAGACAGTAGATCTAGCTGGTCTGTCATAATGTAATAGAGACATTAGATCTAGCTGGTCTGTCATAATGTAATAGAGACATTAGATCTAGCTGGTCTGTCATAATATAATAGAGACATTAGATCTAGCTGGTCTGTCATAATGTAATAGAGACATGTAGATCTAGCTGGTCTGTCATAATATAATAGAGACATTAGATCTAGCTGGTCTGTCATAATATAATAGAGACAGTAGATCTAGCTGGTCTGTCATAATATAATAGAGACATTAGATCTAGCTGGTCTGTCATAATATAATAGAGACAGTAGATCTAGCTGGTCTGTCATAATATAATAGAGACAGTAGATCTAGCTGGTCTGTCATACTATAATAGAGACATTAGATCTAGCTGGTCTGTCATAATATAATAGAGGCAGTAGATCTAGCTGGTCTGTCATTATATAATAGAGACATTAGATCTAGCTGGTCTGTCATAATATAATAGAGACATTAGATCTAGCTGGTCTGTCATAATATAATAGAGACATTAGATCTAGCTGGTCTGTCATCATATAATAGAGACATTAGATCTAGCTGGTCTGTCATAATATAATAGAGACATTAGATCTAGCTGGTTTGTCATAATATAATAGAGACAATAGATCTAGCTGGTCTGTCATAAAATAATATATACTGTACATCTAGCTGCTCTGTCATAATATAATAGAGGCAGTAGATCTAGCTGGTCTGTCATTGTATAATAGAGACAGTAGATCTAGCTGGTCTGTCATAATATAATAGAGACATTAGATCTAGCTGGTCTGTCATAATATAATAGAGACAGTAGATCTAGCTGGTCTGTCATCATATAATAGAGACAGTAGATCTAGCTGGTCTGTCATAATATAATAGAGACAGTAGATCTAGCTGGTCTGTCATAATATAATAGAGACAATAGATCTAGCTGGTCTGTCATAAAATAATAGATACTGTACATCTAGCTGCTCTGTCATAATATAATAGAGGCAGTAGATCTAGCTGGTCTGTCATTGTATAATAGAGACAGTAGATCTAGCTGGTCTGTCATAATATAATAGAGACAGTTGATCTAGCTGGTTTGTCATAATATAATAGAGACAATAGATCTAGCTGGGCTGTCATTATATAATAGACACAGTATATCTAGCTGGTCTGTCATAATATAATATAGACGTTAGATCTAGCTGCTCTGTCATAATGTAATAGAGACAGTAGATCTAGCTGGTCTGTCATAATATAATAGAGACAGTAGATCTAGCTGGCCTGTCATAATATAATAGAGACAATAGATCTAGCTGGGCTGTCATTATATAATAGAGACAGTAGATCTAGCTGGTCTGTCATAATATAATATAAACGGTATATCTAGCTGGTCTGTCATAATGTAATAGAGACATTAGATCTAGCTGGTCTGTCATAATATAATAGAGGCAGTAGATCTAGCTGGTCTGTCATTATCAAATAGAGACAGTAGATCTAGCTGGTCTGTCATAATATAATAGATACTGTAGATCTAGCTGGTCTGTCATAATATAATAGAAACAGTATATCTAGCTGGTCTGTCATAATATAATAGAGACAGTTATCTAGCTGGTCTGTCATAATATAATAGAGACAGTAGATCTAGCTGGTCTGTCATAATATAATAGATACTGTAGATCTAGCTGGTCTGTCATAATATAATAGATACTGTACATCTAGCTGCTCTGTCATAATATAATAGAGACAGTAGATCTAGCTGGTCTGTCATTGTATAATAGAGACAGTATATCTAGCTGGTCTGTCATAATATAATAGAGACATTAGATCTAGCTGGTCTGTCATAATGTAATAGAGACATTAGATCTAGCTGGTCTGTCATAATATAATAGAGACATTAGATCTAGCTGGTCTGTCATAATATAATAGAGACATTAGATCTAGCTGGTCTGTCATAATAATATAATAGAGACATTAGATCTAGCTGGTCTGTCATAATATAATAGAGACAGTAGATCTAGCTGGTCTGTCATAATGTAATAGAGACAGTAGATCTAGCTGGTCTGTCATAATATAATAGAGACATTAGATCTAGCTGGTCTGTCATAATGTAATAGAGACATTAGATCTAGCTGGTTTGTCATAATATAATAGAGACATTAGATCTAGCTGGTCTGTCATAATGTAATAGAGACATTAGATCTAGCTGGTCTGTCATAATATAATAGAGACATTAGATCTAGCTGGTCTGTCATAATGTAATAGAGACATTAGATCTAGCTGGTCTGTCATAATGTAATAGAGACATTAGATCTAGCTGGTCTGTCATAATGTAATAGAGACATTAGATCTAGCTGGTCTGTCATAATGTAATAGAGACATTAGATCTAGCTGGTCTGTCATAATATAATAGAGACATTAGATCTAGCTGGTCTGTCATAATGTAATAGAGACATTAGATCTAGCTGGTCTGTCATAATGTAATAGAGACATTAGATCTAGCTGGTCTGTCATAATGTAATAGAGACATTAGATCTAGCTGGTCTGTCATAATATAATAGAGACATTAGATCTAGCTGGTCTGTCATAATGTAATAGAGACATTAGATCTAGCTGGTCTGTCATTATATAATAGAGACATTAGATCTAGCTGGTCTGTCATAATGTAATAGAGACATTAGATCTAGCTGGTCTGTCATAATATAATAGAGACATTAGATCTAGCTGGTCTGTCATAATATAATAGAGACATTAGATCTAGCTGGTCTGTCATTATGTAATAGAGACATTAGATCTAGCTGGTCTGTCATAATGTAATAGAGACATTAGATCTAGCTGGTCTGTCATAATATAATAGAGACATTAGATCTAGCTGGTCTGTCATAATGTAATAGAGACATTAGATCTAGCTGGTCTGTCATTATATAATAGAGACATTAGATCTAGCTGGTCTGTCATAATATAATAGAGACATTAGATCTAGCTGGTCTGTCATAATATAATAGAGACATTAGATCTAGCTGGTCTGTCATAATGTAATAGAGACATTAGATCTAGCTGGTCTGTCATAATGTAATAGAGACATTAGATCTAGCTGGTCTGTCATAATGTAATAGAGACATTAGATCTAGCTGGTCTGTCATAATATAATAGAGACATTAGATCTAGCTGGTCTGTCATAATATAATAGAGACATTAGATCTAGCTGGTCTGTCATTATATAATAGAGACATTAGATCTAGCTGGTCTGTCATAATGTAATAGAGACATTAGATCTAGCTGGTCTGTCATAATGTAATAGAGACATTAGATCTAGCTGGTCTGTCATAATATAATAGAGACATTAGATCTAGCTGGTCTGTCATAATGTAATAGAGACATTAGATCTAGCTGGTCTGTCATAATGTAATAGAGACATTAGATCTAGCTGGTCTGTCATAATATAATAGAGACATTAGATCTAGCTGGTCTGTCATAATGTAATAGAGACATTAGATCTAGCTGGTCTGTCATAATGTAATAGAGACATTAGATCTAGCTGGTCTGTCATAATGTAATAGAGACATTAGATCTAGCTGGTCTGTCATAATGTAATAGAGACATTAGATCTAGCTTGTCTGTCATAATGTAATAGAGACATTAGATCTAGCTGGTCTGTCATAATGTAATAGAGACATTAGATCTAGCTGGTCTGTCATAATGTAATAGAGACATTAGATCTAGCTGGTCTGTCATAATGTAATAGAGACATTAGATCTAGCTGGTCTGTCATAATGTAATAGAGACATTAGATCTAGCTGGTCTGTCATAATATAATAGAGACATTAGATCTAGCTGGTCTGTCATAATGTAATAGAGACATTAGATCTAGCTGGTCTGTCATTATGTAATAGAGACATTAGATCTAGCTGGTCTGTCATAATGTAATAGAGACATTAGATCTAGCTGGTCTGTCATAATGTAATAGAGACATTAGATCTAGCTGGTCTGTCATAATGTAATAGAGACATTAGATCTAGCTGGTCTGTCATAATGTAATAGAGACATTAGATCTAGCTGGTCTGTCATAATATAATAGAGACATTAGATCTAGCTGGTCTGTCATAATATAATAGAGACATTAGATCTAGCTGGTCTGTCATAATGTAATAGAGACATTAGATCTAGCTGGTCTGTCATAATGTAATAGAGACATTAGATCTAGCTGGTCTGTCATAATGTAATAGAGACATTAGATCTAGCTGGTCTGTCATAATGTAATAGAGACATTAGATCTAGCTGGTCTGTCATAATATAATAGAGACATTAGATCTAGCTGGTCTGTCATAATGTAATAGAGACATTAGATCTAGCTGGTCTGTCATAATGTAATAGAGACATTAGATCTAGCTGGTCTGTCATAATGTAATAGAGACATTAGATCTAGCTGGTCTGTCATAATGTAATAGAGACATTAGATCTAGCTGGTCTGTCATAATGTAATAGAGACATTAGATCTAGCTGGTCTGTCATAATGTAATAGAGACATTAGATCTAGCTGGTCTGTCATAATGTAATAGAGACATTAGATCTAGCTGGTCTGTCATAATGTAATAGAGACATTAGATCTAGCTGGTCTGTCATTATATAATAGAGACATTAGATCTAGCTGGTCTGTCATAATATAATAGAGACATTAGATCTAGCTGGTCTGTCATAATGTAATAGAGACATTAGATCTAGCTGGTCTGTCATAATGTAATAGAGACATTAGATCTAGCTGGTCTGTCATAATGTAATAGAGACATTAGATCTAGCTGGTCTGTCATAATATAATAGAGACATTAGATCTAGCTGGTCTGTCATAATGTAATAGAGACATTAGATCTAGCTGGTCTGTCATAATATAATAGAGACATTAGATCTAGCTGGTCTGTCATAATATAATAGAGACATTAGATCTAGCTGGTCTGTCATAATGTAATAGAGACATTAGATCTAGCTGGTCTGTCATAATGTAATAGAGACATTAGATCTAGCTGGTCTGTCATAATGTAATAGAGACATTAGATCTAGCTGGTCTGTCATAATGTAATAGAGACATTAGATCTAGCTGGTCTGTCATAATGTAATAGAGACATTAGATCTAGCTGGTCTGTCATAATGTAATAGAGACATTAGATCTAGCTGGTCTGTCATAATGTAATAGAGACATTAGATCTAGCTGGTCTGTCATAATGTAATAGAGACATTAGATCTAGCTGGTCTGTCATAATGTAATAGAGACATTAGATCTAGCTGGTCTGTCATTATATAATAGAGACATTAGATCTAGCTGGTCTGTCATAATGTAATAGAGACATTAGATCTAGCTGGTCTGTCATAATATAATAGAGACATTAGATCTAGCTGGTCTGTCATAATGTAATAGAGACATTAGATCTAGCTGGTCTGTCATAATGTAATAGAGACATTAGATCTAGCTGGTCTGTCATAATGTAATAGAGACATTAGATCTAGCTGGTCTGTCATAATGTAATAGAGACATTAGATCTAGCTGGTCTGTCATAATGTAATAGAGACATTAGATCTAGCTGGTCTGTCATAATATAATAGAGACATTAGATCTAGCTGGTCTGTCATAATGTAATAGAGACATTAGATCTAGCTGGTCTGTCATAATGTAATAGAGACATTAGATCTAGCTGGTCTGTCATAATGTAATAGAGACATTAGATCTAGCTGGTCTGTCATAATATAATAGAGACATTAGATCTAGCTGGTCTGTCATTATATAATAGAGACATTAGATCTAGCTGGTCTGTCATAATATAATAGAGACATTAGATCTAGCTGGTCTGTCATAATATAATAGAGACATTAGATCTAGCTGGTCTGTCATTATATAATAGAGACATTAGATCTAGCTGGTCTGTCATTATATAATAGAGACATTAGATCTAGCTGGTCTGTCATAATATAATAGAGACATTAGATCTAGCTGGTCTGTCATAATGTAATAGAGACATTAGATCTAGCTGGTCTGTCATAATGTAATAGAGACATTAGATCTAGCTGGTCTGTCATAATGTAATAGAGACATTAGATCTAGCTGGTCTGTCATAATGTAATAGAGACATTAGATCTAGCTGGTCTGTCATAATGTAATAGAGACATTAGATCTAGCTGGTCTGTCATAATGTAATAGAGACATTAGATCTAGCTGGTCTGTCATAATGTAATAGAGACATTAGATCTAGCTGGTCTGTCATAATGTAATAGAGACATTAGATCTAGCTGGTCTGTCATAATGTAATAGAGACATTAGATCTAGCTGGTCTGTCATAATGTAATAGAGACATTAGATCTAGCTGGTCTGTCATAATGTAATAGAGACATTAGATCTAGCTGGTCTGTCATAATATAATAGAGACATTAGATCTAGCTGGTCTGTCATAATGTAATAGAGACATTAGATCTAGCTGGTCTGTCATAATATAATAGAGACATTAGATCTAGCTGGTCTGTCATAATGTAATAGAGACATTAGATCTAGCTGGTCTGTCATAATGTAATAGAGACATTAGATCTAGCTGGTCTGTCATAATGTAATAGAGACATTAGATCTAGCTGGTCTGTCATAATATAATAGAGACATTAGATCTAGCTGGTCTGTCATAATATAATAGAGACATTAGATCTAGCTGGTCTGTCATAATATAATAGAGACATTAGATCTAGCTGGTCTGTCATAATGTAATAGAGACATTAGATCTAGCTGGTCTGTCATAATGTAATAGAGACATTAGATCTAGCTGGTCTGTCATAATGTAATAGAGACATTAGATCTAGCTGGTCTGTCATTATATAATAGAGACATTAGATCTAGCTGGTCTGTCATAATATAATAGAGACATTAGATCTAGCTGGTCTGTCATTATATAATAGAGACATTAGATCTAGCTGGTCTGTCATAATATAATAGAGACATTAGATCTAGCTGGTCTGTCATAATGTAATAGAGACATTAGATCTAGCTGGTCTGTCATAATGTAATAGAGACATTAGATCTAGCTGGTCTGTCATTATATAATAGAGACATTAGATCTAGCTGGTCTGTCATAATGTAATAGAGTCATTAGATCTAGCTGGTCTGTCATAATGTAATAGAGACATTAGATCTAGCTGGTCTGTCATAATGTAATAGAGACATTAGATCTAGCTGGTCTGTCATAATGTAATAGAGACATTAGATCTAGCTGGTCTGTCATAATGTAATAGAGACATTAGATCTAGCTGGTCTGTCATAATGTAATAGAGACATTAGATCTAGCTGGTCTGTCATAATGTAATAGAGACATTAGATCTAGCTGGTCTGTCATAATGTAATAGAGACATTAGATCTAGCTGGTCTGTCATAATGTAATAGAGACATTAGATCTAGCTGGTCTGTCATAATGTAATAGAGACATTAGATCTAGCTGGTCTGTCATAATGTAATAGAGACATTAGATCTAGCTGGTCTGTCATAATGTAATAGAGACATTAGATCTAGCTGGTCTGTCATAATGTAATAGAGACATTAGATCTAGCTGGTCTGTCATAATGTAATAGAGACATTAGATCTAGCTGGTCTGTCATTATATAATAGAGACATTAGATCTAGCTGGTCTGTCATAATGTAATAGAGACATTAGATCTAGCTGGTCTGTCATAATGTAATAGAGACATTAGATCTAGCTGGTCTGTCATAATGTAATAGAGACATTAGATCTAGCTGGTCTGTCATAATGTAATAGAGACATTAGATCTAGCTGGTCTGTCATAATGTAATAGAGACATTAGATCTAGCTGGTCTGTCATTATATAATAGAGACATTAGATCTAGCTGGTCTGTCATAATATAATAGAGACATTAGATCTAGCTGGTCTGTCATAATGTAATAGAGACATTAGATCTAGCTGGTCTGTCATAATGTAATAGAGACATTAGATCTAGCTGGTCTGTCATAATATAATAGAGACATTAGATCTAGCTGGTCTGTCATAATGTAATAGAGACATTAGATCTAGCTGGTCTGTCATAATATAATAGAGACATTAGATCTAGCTGGTCTGTCATAATGTAATAGAGACATTAGATCTAGCTGGTCTGTCATAATGTAATAGAGACATTAGATCTAGCTGGTCTGTCATAATGTAATAGAGACATTAGATCTAGCTGGTCTGTCATAATGTAATAGAGACATTAGATCTAGCTGGTCTGTCATAATATAATAGAGACATTAGATCTAGCTGGTCTGTCATAATGTAATAGAGACATTAGATCTAGCTGGTCTGTCATAATGTAATAGAGACATTAGATCTAGCTGGTCTGTCATAATATAATAGAGACATTAGATCTAGCTGGTCTGTCATAATGTAATAGAGACATTAGATCTAGCTGGTCTGTCATAATGTAATAGAGACATTAGATCTAGCTGGTCTGTCATAATGTAATAGAGACATTAGATCTAGCTGGTCTGTCATAATATAATAGAGACATTAGATCTAGCTGGTCTGTCATAATGTAATAGAGACATTAGATCTAGCTGGTCTGTCATAATATAATAGAGACATTAGATCTAGCTGGTCTGTCATAATATAATAGAGACATTAGATCTAGCTGGTCTGTCATAATATAATAGAGACATTAGATCTAGCTGGTCTGTCATAATATAATAGAGACAATAGATCTAGCTGGTCTGTCATTATATAATAGAGACATTAGATCTAGCTGGTCTGTCATAATATAATAGAGACGTTAGATCTAGCTGGTCTGTCATAATGTAATAGAGACATTAGATCTAGCTGGTCTGTCATAATATAATAGAGACATTAGATCTAGCTGGTCTGTCATAATATAATAGAGACAGTAGATCTAGCTGGTCTGTCATAATATAATAGAGACATTAGATCTAGCTGGTCTGTCATAATGTAATAGAGACATTAGATCTAGCTGGTCTGTCATAATATAATAGAGACATTAGATCTAGCTGGTCTGTCATAATATAATAGAGACATTAGATCTAGCTGGTCTGTCATAATATAATAGAGACATTAGATCTAGCTGGTCTGTCATAATATAATAGAGACATTAGATCTAGCTGGTCTGTCATAATATAATAGAGACATGTAGATCTAGCTGGTCTGTCATAATATAATAGAGACAGTAGATCTAGCTGGTCTGTCATAATATAATAGAGACAGTAGATCTAGCTGGTCTGTCATAATATAATAGAGACAGTAGATCTAGCTGGTCTGTCATAATATAATATAGACGTTAGATCTAGCTGGTCTGTCAATGTAATAGAGACATTAGATCTAGCTGGTCTGTCATAATATAATAGAGGCAGTATATCTAGCTGGTCTGTCATTATAAAATAGAGACAGTAGATCTAGCTGGTCTGTCATAATATAATAGAGACATTAGATTTAGCTGGTCTGTCATAATGTAATAGAGACAGTAGATCTAGCTGGTCTGTCATAATATAATAGAGACAGTAGATCTAGCTGGCCTGTCATAATATAATAGAGACAGTATATCTAGCTGGTCTGTCATAATATAATAGAGACAGTTATCTAGCTGGTCTGTCATAATATAATAGAGACAGCAGATCTAGCTGGTCTGTCATAATATAATAGATACTGTAGATCTAGCTGGTCTGTCATCAATCAATCAATTTTATTTTATATAGCCCTTCGTACATCAGCTAATATCTCGAAGTGCTGTACAGAAACCCAGCCTAAAACCCCAAACAGCTAGTAATGCAGGTGTAGAAGCACGGTGGCTAGGAAAAACTCCCTAGAAAGGCCAAAACCTAGGAAGAAACCTAGAGAGGAACCAGGCTATGAGGGGTGGCCAGTCCTCTTCTGGCTGTGCCGGGTGGAGATTATAACAGAACTATGCCAAGATGTTCAAAAATGTTCATAAGTGACAAGCATGGTCAAATAATAATCATGAATAATTTTCAGTTGGCTTTTCATAGCTGATCATTAAGAGTTGAAAAACAACAGGTCTGGGACAGGTGGCGGTTCCATAACCGCAGGCAGAACAGCTGAAACTGGAATAGCAGCAAGGCCAGGCGGACTGGGGACAGCAAGGAGTCACCACGGCCGGTAGTCCCGACGTATGGTCCTAGGGCTCAGGTCCTCCGAGAGAAAGAAAGAGAGAAGGAGAAAATTAGAGAGAGCCAAGATTTTCAAAATGTTCATAAATGACAAGCATGGTCAAATAATAATCAGGAATAAATCTCAGTTGGCTTTTCATAGCCGATCATTAAGAGTTGAAAACAGCAGGTCTGGGACAGGTAGGGGTTTCGTAACCGCAGGCAGAACAGTTGAAACTGGAATAGCAGCAAGGCCAGGCGGACTGGGGACAGCAAGGTGTCAGCATGCCCGGTAGTCCTGACGTATGGTCCTAGGGCTCAGGTTCTCAGAGAGAAAGAGAGAACGAGAGAATTAGAGAGAGCATACTTAAATTCACACAGGACACTGGATAAGACAGGAGAAGTACTCCAGGTATAACCAACTGACCCTAGCCCCCCGACACATAAACTACTGCAGCATAAATACTGGAGGCTGAGACAGGAGCGGTCAGGAGACACTGTGGCCCCATCCGAAGAAACCCCCGGACAGGGCCAAACAGGAAGGATATAACCCCACCCACTTTGCCAAAGCACAGCCCCCGCACCACTAGAGGGATATCCTCAACCACCAACTTACAATCCTGAGACAAGGCCGAGTATAGCCCACAAAGGTCTCCACCACAGCACAAACCAAGGGGGGGCGCCAACCCAGACAGGAAGATCACGTCAGTAACTCAACCCACTCAAGTGACGCACCCCTCCTAGGGACGGCATGAAAGAGCACCAGCAAGCCAGTGACTCAGCCCCTGTAACAGGGTTAGAGGCAGAGAATCCCAGTGGAGAGAGGGGAACCGGCCTGGCAGAGACAGCAAGGGCGGTTCGTTGCTCCAGAGCCTTTCCGTTCACCTTCACACTCCTGGGCCAGACTACACTCAATCATATGACCTGTCATAATATAATAGATACTGTACATCTAGCTGCTCTGTCATAATATAATAGAGGCAGTAGATCTAGCTGGTCTGTCATTGTATAATAGAGACAATAGATCTAGCTGGTCTGTCATAATATAATAGAGACATTAGATCTAGCTGGTCTGTCATAATGTAATAGAGTCATTAGATCTAGCTGGTCTGTCATAATATAATAGAGACATTAGATCTAGCTGGTCTGTCATAATGTAATAGAGACATTAGATCTAGCTGGTCTGTCATAATATAATAGAGACATTAGATCTAGCTGGTCTGTCATAATATAATAGAGACAGTATATCTAGCTGATCTGTCATAATATAATAGAGACAGTAGATCTAGCTGGTCTGTCATAATATAATAGAGACATTAGATCTAGCTGGTCTGTCATAATATAATAGAGACAGTAGATCTAGCTGGTCTGTCATAATATAATAGAGACATTAGATCTAGCTGGTCTGTCATAATATAATAGAGACATTAGATCTAGCTGGTCTGTCATAATGTAATAGAGACAGTAGATCTAGCTGGTCTGTCATAATATAATAGAGACATTAGATCTAGCTGGTCTGTCATAATATAATAGAGACAGTAGATCTAGCTGGTCTGTCATAATATAATAGAGACAGTAGATCTAGCTGGTCTGTCATAATATAATAGAGACAGTAGATCTAGCTGGTCTGTCATAATATAATAGAGACGTTAGATCTAGCTGGTCTGTCATAATGTAATAGAGACATTAGATCTAGCTGGTCTGTCATAATATAATAGAGACAGTAGATCTAGCTGGTCTGTCATAATATAATAGAGACAGTAGATCTAGCTGGTCTGTCATAATATAATAGAGACATTAGATCTAGCTGGTCTGTCATAATATAATAGAGACATTAGATCTAGCTGGTCTGTCATAATATAATAGAGACAGTAGATCTAGCTGGTCTGTCATAATATAATAGAGACAGTAGATCTAGCTGGTCTGTCATAATATAATAGAGACAGTAGATCTAGCTGGTCTGTCATAATATAATAGAGACAGTAGATATAGCTGGTCTGTCATAATATAATAGAGACAGTAGATCTAGCTGGTCTGTCATAATATAATAGAGACAGTAGATCTAGCTGGTCTGTCATAATATAATAGAGACAGTAGATCTAGCTGGTCTGTCATAATATAATAGAGACATTAGATCTAGCTGGTCTGTCATAATATAATAGAGACATTAGATCTAGCTGGTCTGTCATAATATAATAGAGACAGTAGATCTAGCTGGTCTGTCATTATGTAATAGAGACAGTAGATCTAGCTGGTCTGTCATAAAATAATAGAGACAGTAGATCTAGCTGGTCTGTCATAATATAATAGAGACAGTAGATCTAGCTGGTCTGTCATAATATAATAGAGACATTAGATCTAGCTGGTCTGTCATAATATAATAGAGACATTAGATCTAGCTGGTCTGTCATAATATAATAGAGACATTAGATCTAGCTGGTCTGTCATTATATAATAGAGACATTAGATCTAGCTGGTCTGTCATAATGTAATAGAGACATTAGATCTAGCTGGTCTGTCATTATATAATAGAGACATTAGATCTAGCTGGTCTGTCATAATGTAATAGAGACATTAGATCTAGCTGGTCTGTCATAATGTAATAGAGACATTAGATCTAGCTGGTCTGTCATAATGTAATAGAGACATTAGATCTAGCTGGTCTGTCATAATGTAATAGAGACATTAGATCTAGCTGGTCTGTCATAATGTAATAGAGACATTAGATCTAGCTGGTCTGTCATAATGTAATAGAGACATTAGATCTAGCTGGTCTGTCATTATATAATAGAGACATTAGATCTAGCTGGTCTGTCATTATGTAATAGAGACATTAGATCTAGCTGGTCTGTCATAATGTAATAGAGACATTAGATCTAGCTGGTCTGTCATAATGTAATAGAGACATTAGATCTAGCTGGTCTGTCATTATATAATAGAGGCATTAGATCTAGCTGGTCTGTCATTGTGTAATAGAGACATTAGATCTAGCTGGTCTGTCATAATGTAATAGAGACATTAGATCTAGCTGGTCTGTCATAATGTAATAGAGACATTAGATCTAGCTGGTCTGTCATAATGTAATAGAGACATTAGATCTAGCTGGTCTGTCATAATGCAATAGAGACATTAGATCTAGCTGGTCTGTCATAATATAATAGAGACATTAGATCTAGCTGGTCTGTCATTATATAATAGAGACATTAGATCTAGCTGGTCTGTCATAATGTAATAGAGACATTAGATCTAGCTGGTCTGTCATTATATAATAGAGACATTAGATCTAGCTGGTCTGTCATTATATAATAGAGACATTAGATCTAGCTGGTCTGTCATTATATAATAGAGGCATTAGATCTAGCTGGTCTGTCATAATATAATAGAGACATTAGATCTAGCTGGTCTGTCATTATATAATAGAGACATTAGATCTAGCTGGTCTGTCATAATATAATAGAGACGTTAGATCTAGCTGGTCTGTCATAATGTAATAGAGACATTAGATCTAGCTGGTCTGTCATAATGTAATAGAGACATTAGATCTAGCTGGTCTGTCATAATGTAAGAGAGACATTAGATCTAGCTGGTCTGTCATAATGTAATAGAGACATTAGATCTAGCTGGTCTGTCATAATGTAATAGAGACATTAGATCTAGCTGGTCTGTCATAATGTAATAGAGACATTAGATCTAGCTGGTCTGTCATAATGTAATAGAGACATTAGATCTAGCTGGTCTGTCATAATATAATAGAGACATTAGATCTAGCTGGTCTGTCATAATATAATAGAGACATTAGATCTAGCTGGTCTGTCATAATGTAATAGAGACATTAGATCTAGCTGGTCTGTCATAATGTAATAGAGACATTAGATCTAGCTGGTCTGTCATTATGTAATAGAGACATTAGATCTAGCTGGTCTGTCATTATGTAATAGAGACATTAGATCTAGCTGGTCTGTCATAATGTAATAGAGACATTAGATCTAGCTGGTCTGTCATAATGTAATAGAGACATTAGATCTAGCTGGTCTGTCATAATATAATAGAGACATTAGATCTAGCTGGTCTGTCATAATGTAATAGAGACATTAGATCTAGCTGGTCTGTCATAATGTAATAGAGACATTAGATCTAGCTGGTCTGTCATAATGTAATAGAGACATTAGATCTAGCTGGTCTGTCATAATGTAATAGAGACATTAGATCTAGCTGGTCTGTCATAATGTAATAGAGACATTAGATCTAGCTGGTCTGTCATAATATAATAGAGACATTAGATCTAGCTGGTTTGTCATAATATAATAGAGACATTAGATCTAGCTGGTCTGTCATTATATAATAGAGACATTAGATCTAGCTGGTCTGTCATAATATAATAGAGACATTAGATCTAGCTGGTCTGTCATAATATAATAGAGACAGTAGATCTAGCTGGTCTGTCATAATATAATAGAGACATTAGATCTAGCTGGTCTGTCATAATGTAATAGAGACAGTAGATCTAGCTGGTCTGTCATAATGTAATAGAGACATTAGATCTAGCTGGTCTGTCATAATGTAATAGAGACATTAGATCTAGCTGGTCTGTCATAATATAATAGAGACAGTAGATCTAGCTGGTCTGTCATATATATAATAGAGACATTAGATCTAGCTGGTCTGTCATAATGTAATAGAGACATTAGATCTAGCTGGTCTGTCATAATGTAATAGAGACATTAGATCTAGCTGGTCTGTCATAATGTAATAGAGACATTAGATCTAGCTGGTCTGTCATAATGTAATAGAGACATTAGATCTAGCTGGTCTGTCATAATATAATAGAGACATTAGATCTAGCTGGTCTGTCATAATATAATAGAGACATTAGATCTAGCTGGTTTGTCATAATATAATAGAGACATTAGATCTAGCTGGTCTGTCATAATGTAATAGAGACATTAGATCTAGCTGGTCTGTCATAATATAATAGAGACATTAGATCTAGCTGGTCTGTCATAATGTAATAGAGACATTAGATCTAGCTGGTCTGTCATAATGTAATAGAGACATTAGATCTAGCTGGTCTGTCATAATGTAATAGAGACATTAGATCTAGCTGGTCTGTCATAATGTAATAGAGACATTAGATCTAGCTGGTCTGTCATAATGTAATAGAGACATTAGATCTAGCTGGTCTGTCATAATATAATAGAGACATTAGATCTAGCTGGTCTGTCATAATATAATAGAGACATTAGATCTAGCTGGTCTGTCATAATATAATAGAGACATTAGATCTAGCTGGTCTGTCATAATATAATAGAGACATTAGATCTAGCTGGTCTGTCATAATGTAATAGAGACATTAGATCTAGCTGGTCTGTCATAATGTAATAGAGACATTAGATCTAGCTGGTCTGTCATTATGTAATAGAGACATTAGATCTAGCTGGTCTGTCATAATGTAATAGAGACATTAGATCTAGCTGGTCCGTCATAATGTAATAGAGACATTAGATCTAGCTGGTCTGTCATAATGTAATAGAGACATTAGATCTAGCTGGTCTGTCATAATGTAATAGAGACATTAGATCTAGCTGGTCTGTCATTATATAATAGAGACATTAGATCTAGCTGGTCTGTCATAATGTAATAGAGACATTAGATCTAGCTGGTCTGTCATAATGTAATAGAGACATTAGATCTAGCTGGTCTGTCATAATGTAATAGAGACATTAGATCTAGCTGGTCTGTCATAATGTAATAGAGACATTAGATCTAGCTGGTCTGTCATTATGTAATAGAGACATTAGATCTAGCTGGTCTGTCATAATGTAATAGAGACATTAGATCTAGCTGGTCTGTCATAATGTAATAGAGACATTAGATCTAGCTGGTCTGTCATTATGTAATAGAGACATTAGATCTAGCTGGTCTGTCATTATGTAATAGAGACATTAGATCTAGCTGGTCTGTCATTATGTAATAGAGACATTAGATCTAGCTGGTCTGTCATTATGTAATAGAGACATTAGATCTAGCTGGTCTGTCATAATGTAATAGAGACATTAGATCTAGCTGGTCTGTCATTATGTAATAGAGACATTAGATCTAGCTGGTCTGTCATAATGTAATAGAGACTTTAGATCTAGCTGGTCTGTCATAATGTAATAGAGACATTAGATCTAGCTGGTCTGTCATTATGTAATAGAGACATTAGATCTAGCTGGTCTGTCATAATGTAATAGAGACATTAGATCTAGCTGGTCTGTCATTATGTAATAGAGACATTAGATCTAGCTGGTCTGTCATAATGTAATAGAGACATTAGATCTAGCTGGTCTGTCATTATATGATAGAGACATTAGATCTAGCTGGTCTGTCATAATGTAATAGAGACATTAGATCTAGCTGGTCTGTCATTATATAATAGAGACATTAGATCTAGCTGGTCTGTCATTATATAATAGAGACATTAGATCTAGCTGGTCTGTCATTATGTAATAGAGACATTAGATCTAGCTGGTCTGTCATAATGTAATAGAGACATTAGATCTAGCTGGTCTGTCATAATGTAATAGAGACATTAGATCTAGCTGGTCTGTCATAATGTAATAGAGACATTAGATCTAGCTGGTCTGTCATAATGTAATAGAGACATTAGATCTAGCTGGTCTGTCATAATATAATAGAGACATTAGATCTAGCTGGTCTGTCATAATGTAATAGAGACAGTAGATCTAGCTGGTCTGTCATAATGTAATAGAGACATTAGATCTAGCTGGTCTGTCATAATGTAATAGAGACATTAGATCTAGCTGGTCTGTCATTATATAATAGAGACATTAGATCTAGCTGGTCTGTCATAATGTAATAGAGACATTAGATCTAGCTGGTCTGTCATAATGTAATAGAGACATTAGATCTAGCTGGTCTGTCATAATGTAATAGAGACAGTAGATCTAGCTGGTCTGTCATAATGTAATAGAGACATTAGATCTAGCTGGTCTGTCATAATGTAATAGAGACATTAGATCTAGCTGGTCTGTCATAATGTAATAGAGACAGTAGATCTAGCTGGTCTGTCATAATGTAATAGAGACATTAGATCTAGCTGGTCTGTCATAATATAATAGAGACATTAGATCTAGCTGGTCTGTCATAATATAATAGAGACAGTAGATCTAGCTGGTCTGTCATAATGTAATAGAGACATGTAGATCTAGCTGGTCTGTCATAATGTAATAGAGACATTAGATCTAGCTGGTCTGTCATAATATAATAGAGACATTAGATCTAGCTGGTCTGTCATAATATAATAGAGACATTAGATCTAGCTGGTCTGTCATAATATAATAGAGACATTAGATCTAGCTGGTCTGTCATAATATAATAGAGACATTAGATCTAGCTGGTCTGTCATAATATAATAGAGACATGTAGATCTAGCTGGTCTGTCATAATATAATAGAGACAGTAGATCTAGCTGGTCTGTCATAATATAATAGAGACAGTAGATCTAGCTGGTCTGTCATTATATAATAGAGACATTAGATCTAGCTGGTCTGTCATAATATAATAGAGACATTAGATCTAGCTGGTCTGTCATAATATAATAGAGACATTAGATCTAGCTGGTCTGTCATAATGTAATAGAGACATTAGATCTAGCTGGTCTGTCATAATATAATAGAGACAGTAGATCTAGCTGGTCTGTCATAATATAATAGAGACATGTAGATCTAGCTGGTCTGTCATAATATAATAGAGACATGTAGATCTAGCTGGTCTGTCATAATATAATAGAGACATTAGATCTAGCTGGTCTGTCATAATATAATAGAGACATTAGATCTAGCTGGTCTGTCATTATATAATAGAGACATTAGATCTAGCTGGTCTGTCATAATGTAATAGAGACATTAGATCTAGCTGGTCTGTCATAATATAATAGAGACATTAGATCTAGCTGGTCTGTCATAATATAATAGAGACATTAGATCTAGCTGGTCTGTCATAATGTAATAGAGACATTAGATCTAGCTGGTCTGTCATAATATAATAGAGACAGTAGATCTAGCTGGTCTGTCATAATATAATAGAGACAGTAGATCTAGCTGGTCTGTCATAATATAATAGAGACAGTAGATCTAGCTGGTCTGTCATAATATAATAGAGACATTAGATCTAGCTGGTCTGTCATTATATAATAGAGACATTAGATCTAGCTGGTCTGTCATAATGTAATAGAGACATTAGATCTAGCTGGTCTGTCATAATGTAATAGAGACATTAGATCTAGCTGGTCTGTCATAATATAATAGAGACATTAGATCTAGCTGGTCTGTCATAATGTAATAGAGACATGTAGATCTAGCTGGTCTGTCATAATGTAATAGAGACAGTATATCTAGCTGGTCTGTCATAATATAATAGAGACAGTAGATCTAGCTGGTCTGTCATAATATAATAGAGACAGTAGATCTAGCTGGTCTGTCATAATGTAATAGAGACATTAGATCTAGCTGGTCTGTCATAATATAATAGAGACATTAGATCTAGCTGGTCTGTCATAATATAATAGAGACAGTAGATCTAGCTGGTCTGTCATTGTATAATAGAGACAGTAGATCTAGCTGGTCTGTCATAATATAATAGAGACATTAGATCTAGCTGGTCTGTCATAATATAATAGAGACGTTAGATATAGCTGGTCTGTCATAATATAATAGAGACAGTAGATCTAGCTGGTCTGTCATAATATAATAGAGACAGTAGATCTAGCTGGTCTGTCATAATATAATAGAGACAGTAGATCTAGCTGGTCTGTCATAATGTAATAGAGACTGTAGATCTAGCTGGTCTGTCATAATATAATAGAGACATTAGATCTAGCTGGTCTGTCATAATATAATAGAGACATTAGATCTAGCTGGTCTGTCATAATGTAATAGAGACATTAGATCTAGCTGGTCTGTCATAATATAATAGAGACATTAGATCTAGCTGGTCTGTCATAATATAATAGAGACATTAGATCTAGCTGGTCTGTCATAATATAAGAGAGACATTAGATCTAGCTGGTCTGTCATAATGTAATAGAGACATTAGATCTAGCTGGTCTGTCATAATATAATAGAGACATTAGATCTAGCTGGTCTGTCATAATATAATAGAGACATTAGATCTAGCTGGTCTGTCATAATATAATAGAGACAGTAGATCTAGCTGGTCTGTCATAATATAATAGAGACAGTAGATCTAGCTGGTCTGTCATAATATAATAGAGACAGTAGATCTAGCTGGTCTGTCATAATATAATAGAGACAGTAGATCTAGCTGGTCTGTCATAAAATAATAGATACTGTACATCTAGCTGCTCTGTCATAATATAATAGAGACAGTAGATCTAGCTGGTCTGTCATTATATAATAGAGACAGTAGATCTAGCTGGTCTGTCATAATATAATAGAGACAGTAGATCTAGCTGGTCTGTCATAATATAATAGAGACAATAGATCTAGCTGGTCTGTCATAATATAATAGAGACAGTAGATCTAGCTGGTCTGTCATAATATAATAGAGACAGTAGATCTAGCTGGTCTGTCATAATATAATAGAGACAGTAGATCTAGCTGGTCTGTCATAATATAATAGAGGCAGTAGATCTAGCTGGTCTGTCAATATATAATAGAGACATTAGATCTAGCTGGTCTGTCATAATGTAATAGAGACATTAGATCTAGCTGGTCTGTCATAATGTAATAGAGACAGTAGATCTAGCTGGTCTGTCATAATATAATAGAGACAGTAGATCTAGCTGGCCTGTCATATTATAATAGATACTGTAGATCTAGCTGGTCTGTCATAATATAATAGAGACATTAGATCTAGCTGGTCTGTCATAATATAATAGAGACAGTAGATCTAGCTGGTCTGTCATAATATAATAGAGACAGTAGATCTAGCTGGTCTGTCATAATATAATAGAGACAATAGATCTAGCTGGTCTGTCATAATATAATAGAGACATTAGATCTAGCTGGTCTGTCATAATATAATAGAGACATTAGATCTAGCTGGTCTGTCATAATATAATAGAGACATTAGATCTAGCTGGTCTGTCATAATATAATAGAGACAGTAGATCTAGCTGGTCTGTCATAATATAATAGAGACAGTAGATCTAGCTGGTCTGTCATAATATAATAGAGACAGTAGATCTAGCTGGTCTGTCATTGTATAATAGAGACAGTAGATCTAGCTGGTCTGTCATAATATAATAGAGACATTAGATCTAGCTGGTCTGTCATAATATAATATAGACGTTAGATCTAGCTGGTCTGTCATAATATAATAGAGACATTAGATCTAGCTGGTCTGTCATAATATAATAGAGACAGTAGATCTAGCTGGTCTGTCATAATATAATAGAGACATTAGATCTAGCTGGTCTGTCATAATATAATAGAGACAGTAGATCTAGCTGGTCTGTCATAATATAATAGAGACATTAGATCTAGCTGGTCTGTCATAATATAATAGAGACATTAGATCTAGCTGGTCTGTCATAATATAATAGAGAAATTAGATCTAGCTGGTCTGTCATAATATAATAGAGACATTAGATCTAGCTGGTCTGTCATAATATAATAGAGACATTAGATCTAGCTGGTCTGTCATAATATAATAGAGACATTAGATCTAGCTGGTCTGTCATAATATAATAGAGACATTAGATCTAGCTGGTCTGTCATAATGTAATAGAGACATTAGATCTAGCTGGTCTGTCATAATATAATAGAGACAGTAGATCTAGCTGGTCTGTCATTATATAATAGAGACAGTAGATCTAGCTGGTCTGTCATAATATAATAGAGACATTAGATCTAGCTGGTCTGTCATAATATAATAGAGACATTAGATCTAGCTGGTCTGTCATAATATAATAGAGACAGTAGATCTAGCTGGTCTGTCATTGTATAATAGAGACATTAGATCTAGCTGGTCTGTCATAATATAATAGAGACATTAGATCTAGCTGGTCTGTCATAATGTAATAGAGTCATTAGATCTAGCTGGTCTGTCATAATATAATAGAGACATTAGATCTAGCTGGTCTGTCATAATGCAATAGAGACATTAGATCTAGCTGGTCTGTCATAATATAATAGAGACAGTAGATCTAGCTGGTCTGTCATAATATAATAGAGACATTAGATCTAGCTGGTCTGTCATAATATAATAGAGACATTAGATCTAGCTGGTCTGTCATAATATAATAGAGACAATAGATCTAGCTGGTCTGTCATAATATAATAGAGACATTAGATCTAGCTGGTCTGTCATAATATAATAGAGGCAGTAGATCTAGCTGGTCTGTCATTGTATAATAGAGACAGTAGATCTAGCTGGTCTGTCATAATATAATAGAGACAGTAGATCTAGCTGGTCTGTCATAATATAATAGAGACATTAGATCTAGCTGGTCTGTCATAATGTAATAGAGACATTAGATCTAGCTGGTCTGTCATAATATAATAGAGACATTAGATCTAGCTGGTCTGTCATAATATAATAGAGACATTAGATCTAGCTGGTCTGTCATAATATAATAGAGACATTAGATCTAGCTGGTCTGTCATAATATAATAGAGACAGTAGATCTAGCTGCTCTGTCATAATATAATAGAGACATTAGATCTAGCTGGTCTGTCATAATATAATAGAGACATTAGATCTAGCTGGTCTGTCATAATATAATAGAGACATTAGATCTAGCTGGTCTGTCATAATGTAATAGAGTCATTAGATCTAGCTGGTCTGTCATAATATAATAGAGACATTAGATCTAGCTGGTCTGTCATAATGTAATAGAGACATTAGATCTAGCTGGTCTGTCATAATATAATAGAGACAGTAGATCTAGCTGGTCTGTCATAATATAATAGAGACAGTATATCTAGCTGGTCTGTCATAATATAATAGAGACAGTAGATCTAGCTGGTCTGTCATAATATAATAGAGACAGTAGATCTAGCTGGTCTGTCATAATATAATAGAGACAGTAGATCTAGCTGGTCTGTCATAATATAATAGAGACAGTAGATCTAGCTGGTCTGTCATTATATAATAGAGACATTAGATCTAGCTGGTCTGTCATAATATAATAGAGACATTAGATCTAGCTGGTCTGTCATAATGTAATAGAGTCATTAGATCTAGCTGGTCTGTCATAATATAATAGAGACATTAGATCTAGCTGGTCTGTCATAATGTAATAGAGACATTAGATCTAGCTGGTCTGTCATAATATAATAGAGACATTAGATCTAGCTGGTCTGTCATAATATAATAGAGACAGTATATCTAGATGAACTGTCATAATATAATAGAGACAGTAGATGTAGCTCGTCTGTTATAATATAATAGAGACAGTAGATCTAGCTGGTCTGTCATAATATAATAGAGACAGTAGATCTAGCTGGTTTGTCATAATATAATAGAGACAATAGATCTAGCTGGTCTGTCATAAAATAATAGATACTGTACATCTAGCTGCTCTGTCATAATATAATAGAGGCAGTAGATCTAGCTGGTCTGTCATTGTATAATAGAGACAGTAGATCTAGCTGGTCTGTCATAATATAATAGAGACAGTAGATCTAGCTGGTTTGTCATAATATAATAGAGACAGTAGATCTAGCTGGGCTATCATTATATAATAGAGACAGTAGATCTAGCTGGTCTGTCATAATATAATATAGACGTTAGATCTAGCTGGTCTGTCATAATGTAATAGAGACATTAGATCTAGCTGGTCTGTCATAATATAATAGAGGCAGTAGATCTATCTGGTCTGTCAATATAAAATAGAGACAGTAGATCTAGCTGGTCTGTCATAATATAATAGAGATATTAGATCTAGCTGGTCTGTCATAATGTAATAGAGACAGTAGATCTATCTGGTCTGTCATAATATAATAGAGACAGTAGATCTAGCTGGCCTATCATATTATAATAGAGACAGTATATCTAGCTGGTCTGTCATAATATAATAGAGACAGTAATCTAGCTGGTCTGTCATAATATAATAGAGACAGTAGATCTAGCTGGTCTGTCATAATATAATAGATAATGTAGATCTAGCTGGTCTGTCATAATATAATAGAGACAATAGATCTAGCTGGTCTGTCATAATATAATAGAGACATTAGATCTAGCTGGTCTGTCATAATATAATAGAGACAGTAGATCTAGCTGGTTTGTCATAATATAATAGAGACATTAGATCTAGCTGGTCTGTCATAATATAATAGAGACAATAGATCTAGCTGGTCTGTCATAAAATAATAGATACTGTACATCTAGCTGCTCTGTCATAATATAATAGAGGCAGTAGATCTAGCTGGTCTGTCATTGTATAATAGAGACAGTAGATCTAGCTGGTTTGTCATTATATAATAGAGACAGTAGATCTAGCTGGTCTGTCATAATATAATATAGACGTTAGATCTAGCTGGTCTGGTATAATGTAATAGAGACATTAGATCTAGCTGGTCTGTCATAATATAATAGAGACAGTAGATCTAGCTGGTCTGTCATAATATAATAGAGACAGTCGATCTAGCTGGTCTGTCATAATATAATAGATACTGTACATCTAGCTGCTCTGTCATAATATAATAGAGTCAATAGATCTAGCTGGGCTGTCATTATATAATAGAGACAGTAGATCTAGCTGGTCTGTCATAATATAATAGAGAAATTAGATCTAGCTGCTCTGTCATAATATAATAGAGACAGTAGATCTAGCTGGTTTGTCATAATATAATAGAGACAATAGATCTAGCTGGTCTGTCATTATATAATAGAGACAGTAGATCTAGCTGGTCTGTCATAATATAATAGAGACATTAGATCTAGCTGGTCTGTCATAATGTAATAGAGACATTAGCTCTAGCTGGTCTGTCATAATATAATAGAGACAGTAGATCTAGCTGGTCTGTCATTATATAATAGAGACATTAGATCTAGCTGGTCTGTCATAATATAATAGAGACATTAGATCTAGCTGGTCTGTCATAATATAATAGATACTGTACATCTAGCTGCTCTGTCATAATATAATAGAGGCAGTAGATCTAGCTGGTCTGTCATTGTATAATAAAGACATTAGATCTAGCTGGTCTGTCATAATATAATAGAGACATTAGATCTAGCTGGTCTGTCATAATGTAATAGAGTCATTAGATCTAGCTGGTCTGTCATAATATAATAGAGACATTAGATCTAGCTGGTCTGTCATAATGCAATAGAGACAGTATATCTAGATGAACTGTCATAATATAATAGAGACAGTAGATGTAGCTGGTCTGTTATAATATAATAGAGACAGTAGATCTAGCTGGTCTGTCATAATATAATAGAGACAGTAGATCTAGCTGGTTTGTCATAATATAATAGAGACAATAGATCTAGCTGGTCTGTCATAAAATAATAGATACTGTACATCTAGCTGCTCTGTCATAATATAATAGAGGCAGTAGATCTAGCTGGTCTGTCATTGTATAATAGAGACAGTAGATCTAGCTGGTTTGTCATTATATAATAGAGACAGTAGATCTAGCTGGTCTGTCATAATATAATATAGACGTTAGATCTAGCTGGTCTGGTATAATGTAATAGAGACATTAGATCTAGCTGGTCTGTCATAATATAATAGAGACAGTTATCTAGCTGGTCTGTCATAATATAATAGAGACAGTAGATCTAGCTGGTCTGTCATAATATAATAGATACTGTAGATCTAGCTGGTCTGTCATAATATAATAGATACTGTACATCTAGCTGCTCTGTCATAATATAATAGAGGCAGTAGATCTAGCTGGTCTGTCATTGTATAATAGAGACATTAGATCTAGCTGGTCTGTCATAATATAATAGAGACATTAGATCTAGCTGGTCTGTCATAATGTAATAGAGTCATTAGATCTAGCTGGTCTGTCATAATATAAGAGAGACATTAGATCTAGCTGGTCTGTCATAATGTAATAGAGACATTAGATCTAGCTGGTCTGTCATAATAATATAGAGACAGTAGATCTAGCTGGTCTGTCATAATATAATAGAGACAGTATATCTAGATGAACTGTCATAATATAATAGAGACAGTAGATGTAGCTCGTCTGTTATAATATAATAGAGACAGTAGATCTAGCTGGTCTGTCATAATATAATAGAGACAGTAGATCTAGCTGGTTTGTCATAATATAATAGAGACAATAGATCTAGCTGGTCTGTCATAAAATAATAGATACTGTACATCTAGCTGCTCTGTCATAATATAATAGAGGCAGTAGATCTAGCTGGTCTGTCATTGTATAATAGAGACAGTAGATCTAGCTGGTCTGTCATAATATAATAGAGACAGTAGATCTAGCTGGTTTGTCATAATATAATAGAGACAATAGATCTAGCTGGGCTATCATTATATAATAGAGACAGTAGATCTAGCTGGTCTGTCATAATATAATATAGATGTTAGATCTAGCTGGTCTGTCATAATGTAATAGAGACATTAGATCTAGCTGGTCTGTCATAATATAATAGAGGCAGTAGATCTAGCTGGTATGTCAATATAAAATAGAGACAGTAGATCTAGCTGGTCTGTCATAATATAATAGAGATATTAGATCTAGCTGGTCTGTCATAATGTAATAGAGACAGTAGATCTAGCTGGTCTGTCATAATATAATAGAGACAGTAGATCTAGCTGGCCTATCATATTATAATAGAGACAGTATATCTAGCTGGTCTGTCATAATATAATAGAGACAGTAATCTAGCTGGTCTGTCATAATATAATAGAGACAGTAGATCTAGCTGGTCTGTCATAATATAATAGATAATGTAGATCTAGCTGGTCTGTCATAATATAATAGAGACAATAGATCTAGCTGGTCTGTCATAATATAATAGAGACATTAGATCTAGCTGGTCTGTCATAATATAATAGAGACATTAGATCTAGCTGGTCTGTCATAATATAATAGAGACATTAGCTCTAGCTGGTCTGTCATAATATAATAGAGACAATAGATCTAGCTGGTCTGTCATAATATAATAGAGACTGTAGATCTAGCTGGTCTGTCATAATATAATAGAGACATTAGATCTAGCTGGTCTGTCATTATATAATAGAGACATTAGATCTAGCTGGTTTGTCATTATATAATAGAGACATTAGATCTAGCTGGTCTGTCATAATGTAATAGAGACATTAGATCTAGCTGGTCTGTCATAATGTAATAGAGACATTAGATCTAGCTGGTCTGTCATAATATAATAGAGACAGTTATCTAGCTGGTCTGTCATAATATAATAGAGACAGTCGATCTAGCTGGTCTGTCATAATATAATAGATACTGTACATCTAGCTGCTCTGTCATAATATAATAGAGACAATAGATCTAGCTGGGCTGTCATTATATAATAGAGACAGTAGATCTAGCTGGTCTGTCATAATATAATAGAGAAATTAGATCTAGCTGCTCTGTCATAATATAATAGAGACAGTAGATCTAGCTGGTTTGTCATAATATAATAGAGACAATAGATCTAGCTGGGCTGTCATTATATAATAGAGACAGTAGATCTAGCTGGTCTGTTATAATATAATAGAGACGTTAGATCTAGCTGGTTTGTCATAATGTAATAGAGACATTAGATCTAGCTGGTCTGTCATAATATAATAGAGACAGTAGATCTAGCTGGTCTGTCATAATATAATAGAGACATTAGATCTAGCTGGTCTGTCATAATATAATAGATACTGTAGATCTAGCTGGTCTGTCATAATATAATAGATACTGTACATCTAGCTGCTCTGTCATAATATAATAGAGGCAGTAGATCTAGCTGGTCTGTCATTGTATAATAAAGACAATAGATCTAGCTGGTCTGTCATAATATAATAGAGACATTAGATCTAGCTGGTCTGTCATAATGTAATAGAGTCATTAGATCTAGCTGGTCTGTCATAATATAATAGAGACATTAGATCTAGCTGGTCTGTCATAATATAATAGAGACAGTAGATCTAGCTGGTCTGTCATAATATAATAGAGACAGTAGATGTAGCTGGTCTGTTATAATATAATAGAGGCAGTAGATCTAGCTGGTCTGTCATAATATAATAGAGACAGTAGATCTAGCTGGTTTGTCATAATATAATAGAGACAATAGATCTAGCTGGTCTGTCATAAAATAATAGATACTGTACATCTAGCTGCTCTGTCATAATATAATAGAGGCAGTAGATCTAGCTGGTCTGTCATTGTATAATAGAGACAGTAGATCTAGCTGGTTTGTCATTATATAATAGAGACAGTAGATCTAGCTGGTCTGTCATAATATAATAGAGACATTAGATCTAGCTGGTCTGTCATAATGTAATAGAGACATTAGATCTAGCTGGTCTGTCATAATATAATAGAGACAGTTATCTAGCTGGTCTGTCATAATATAATAGAGACAGTAGATCTAGCTGGTCTGTCATAATATAATAGATACTGTAGATCTAGCTGGTCTGTAATAATATAATAGATCCATAAATCTAGCTGTTCTGTCATAATATAATAGAGACATTAGATCTAGCTGGTCTGTCATAATGTAATAGAGTCATTAGATCTAGCTGGTCTGTCATAATATAAGAGAGACATTAGATCTAGCTGGTCTGTCATAATGTAATAGAGACATTAGATCTAGCTGGTCTGTCATAATATAATAGAGACAGTAGATCTAGCTGGTCTGTCATAATATAATAGAGACAGTATATCTAGATGAACTGTCATAATATAATAGAGACAGTAGATGTAGCTCGTCTGTTATAATATAATAGAGACAGTAGATCTAGCTGGTCTGTCATAATATAATAGAGACAGTAGATCTAGCTGGTTTGTCATAATATAATAGAGACAATAGATCTAGCTGGTCTGTCATAAAATAATAGATACTGTACATCTAGCTGCTCTGTCATAATATAATAGAGGCAGTAGATCTAGCTGGTCTGTCATTGTATAATAGAGACAGTAGATCTAGCTGGTCTGTCATAATATAATAGAGACAGTAGATCTAGCTGGTTTGTCATAATATAATAGAGACAATAGATCTAGCTGGGCTATCATTATATAATAGAGACAGTAGATCTAGCTGGTCTGTCATAATATAATATAGACGTTAGATCTAGCTGGTCTGTCATAATGTAATAGAGACATTAGATCTAGCTGGTCTGTCATAATATAATAGAGGCAGTAGATCTAGCTGGTCTGTCAATATAAAATAGAGACAGTAGATCTAGCTGGTCTGTCATAATATAATAGAGATATTAGATCTAGCTGGTCTGTCATAATGTAATAGAGACAGTAGATCTAGCTGGTCTGTCATAATATAATAGAGACAGTAGATCTAGCTGGCCTATCATATTATAATAGAGACAGTATATCTAGCTGGTCTGTCATAATATAATAGAGACAGTAGATCTAGCTGGTCTGTCATAATATAATAGATAATGTAGATCTAGCTGGTCTGTCATAATATAATAGAGACAATAGATCTAGCTGGTCTGTCATAATATAATAGAGACATTAGATCTAGCTGGTCTGTCATAATATAATAGAGACAGTAGATCTAGCTGGTTTGTCATAATATAATAGAGACAATAGATCTAGCTGGTCTGTCATAATATAATAGAGACATTAGATCTAGCTGGTCTGTCATAATATAATAGAGACAGTAGATCTAGCTGGTTTGTCATAATATAATAGAGACATTAGATCTAGCTGGTCTGTCATAATATAATAGAGACAATAGATCTAGCTGGTCTGTCATAAAATAATAGATACTGTACATCTAGCTGCTCTGTCATAATATAATAGAGGCAGTAGATCTAGCTGGTCTGTCATTGTATAATAGAGACAGTAGATCTAGCTGGTTTGTCATTATATAATAGAGACAGTAGATCTAGCTGGTCTGTCATAATATAATAGAGACGTTAGATCTAGCTGGTCTGTCATAATATAATAGATAATGTAGATCTAGCTGGTCTGTCATAATATAATAGAGACAATAGATCTAGCTGGTCTGTCATAATATAATAGAGACATTAGATCTAGCTGGTCTGTCATAATATAATAGAGACAGTAGATCTAGCTGGTTTGTCATAATATAATAGAGACATTAGATCTAGCTGGTCTGTCATAATATAATAGAGACAGTAGATCTAGCTGGTCTGTCATAATATAATAGAGACATTAGATCTAGCTGGTCTGTCATAATATAATAGAGACATTAGATCTAGCTGGTCTGTCATAATATAATAGAGACATTAGATCTAGCTGGTCTGTCATAATATAATAGAGACAGTAGATCTAGCTGGTTTGTCATAATATAATAGAGACATTAGATCTAGCTGGTCTGTCATAATATAATAGAGACAGTAGATCTAGCTGGTCTGTCATAATATAATAGAGACATTAGATCTAGCTGGTCTGTCATAATATAATAGAGACAGTAGATCTAGCTGGTCTGTCATAATATAATAGAGCCATTAGATCTAGCTGGTCTGTCATAATATAATAGAGACAGTAGATCTAGCTGGTCTGTCATAATATAATAGAGACAGTATATCTAGCTGAACTGTCATAATATAATAGAGACAGTAGATCTAGCTGGTCTGTCATAATGTAATAGAGACAGTAGATCTAGCTGGTCTGTCATAATATAATAGAGACAGTAGATCTAGCTGGCCTGTCATAATATAATAGAGACATTAGATCTAGCTGGTCTGTCATAATATAATAGAGACAGTAGATCTAGCTGGTTTGTCATAATATAATAGAGACATTAGATCTAGCTGGGCTGTCATTATATAATAGAGACATTAGATCTAGCTGGTCTGTCATAATATAATAGAGACATTAGATCTAGCTGGTCTGTCATAATGTAATAGAGACATTAGATCTAGCTGGTCTGTCATAATATAATAGAGACAGTAGATCTAGCTGGTCTGTCATAATAAAATAGAGACAGTAGATCTAGCTGGTCTGTCATAATATAATAGATACTGTAGATCTAGCTGGTCTGTCATAATATAATAGATACTGTACATCTAGCTGCTCTGTCATAATATACTAGAGGCAGTAGATCTAGCTGGTCTGTCATTGTATAATAGAGACAAAAGATCTAGCTGGTCTGTCATAATATAATAGAGACATTAGATCTAGCTGGTCTGTCATAATATAATAGAGACAGTAGATCTAGCTGGTTTGTCATAATATAATAGAGACATTAGATCTAGCTGGTCTGTCATAATATAATAGAGACAGTAGATCTAGCTGGTCTGTCATAATATAATAGAGACATTAGATCTAGCTGGTCTGTCATAATGTAATAGAGACATTAGATCTAGCTGGTCGGTCATAATGTAATAGAGACAGTAGATCTAGCTGGTCTGTCATAATATAATAGAGACAGTAGATCTAGCTGGTCTGTCATAATATAATAGAGACAGTAGATCTAGCTGGTCTGTCATAATGTAATAGAGACAGTAGATCTAGCTGGTCTGTCATAATATAATAGAGACAGTAGATCTAGCTGGTCTGTCATAATATAATAGAGACATTAGATCTAGCTGGTCTGTCATAATATAATAGAGGCAGTAGATCTAGCTGGTTTGTCATAATATAATAGAGACAATAGATCTAGCTGGGCTGTCATTATATAATAGAGACAGTAGATCTAGCTGGTCTGTCATAATATAATATAGACGTTAGATCTAGCTGGTCTGTCATAATGTAATAGAGACATTAGATCTAGCTGGTCTGTCATAATATAATAGAGACAGTAGATCTAGCTGGTCTGTCATTATAAAATAGAGACAGTAGATCTAGCTGGTCTGTCATAATATAATAGAGACTGTAGATCTAGCTGGTCTGTCATAATATAATAGATACTGTACATCTAGCTGCTCTGTCATAATATAATAGAGGCAGTAGATCTAGCTGGTCTGTCATTGTATAATAGAGACAAAAGATCTAGCTGGTCTGTCATAATATAATAGAGACATTAGATCTAGCTGGTCTGTCATAATATAATAGAGACAGTAGATCTAGCTGGTTTGTCATAATATAATAGAGACATTAGATCTAGCTGGTCTGTCATAATATAATAGAGACATTAGATCTAGCTGGTCTGTCATAATATAATAGAGACATTAGATCTAGCTGGTCTGTCATAATGTAATAGAGACATTAGATCTAGCTGGTCTGTCATAATAATATAGAGACAGTAGATCTAGCTGGTCTGTCATAATATAATAGAGACAGTAGATCTAGCTGGTCTGTCATAATAATATAGAGGCAGTAGATCAAGCTGGTCTGTCATAATATAATAGATACTGTAGATCTAGCTGGTCTGTCATGATATAATAGAGACATTAGATCTAGCTGGTCTGTCATAATATAATAGAGACATTAGATCTAGCTGGTCTGTCATAATATAATAGAGACAGTAGATCTAGCTGGTTTGTCATAATATAATAGAGACATTAGATCTAGCTGGTCTGTCATAATATAATAGAGACAGTATATCTAGCTGGCCTGTCATAATATAATAGAGACAGTATATCTAGCTGGTTTGTCATAATATAATAGAGACAATATATATAGCTGGTCTGTCATAATATAATAGAGACAGTAGATCTAGCTGGTCTATCATAATAATATAGAGACAGTAGATCTAGCTGGTCTGTCATAATATAATAGAGACAGTATATCTTGCTGGTCTGTCATAATATAATAGAGACAGTAGATCTAGCTGGTCTGTCATAATATAATAGAGACAGTAGATCTAGCTGGTCTGTCATAATATAATAGAGACAGTAGATCTAGCTGGTCTGTCATAATATAATAGAGACATTAGATCTATCTGGTCTGTCATAATGTAATAGAGACATTAGATCTAGCTGTTCTGTCATAATATAATAGAGGCAGTAGATCTAGCTGGTCTGTCATAATATAATAGAGACAGTAGATCTAGCTGGTCTGTCATAATATAATAGAGACAGTAGATCTAGCTGGTCTGTCATAATATAATAGAGACAATAGATCTAGCTGGGCTGTCATTATATAATAGAGACAGTAGATCTAGCTGGTCTGTCATAATGTAATAGAGACAGTAGATTTAGTTGGTCTGTCATAATATAATAGAGACAGTAGATCTAGCTGGCCTGTCATAATATAATAGATACTGTAGATCTATCTGGTCTGTCATAATATAATAGAGACAGTATATCTAGCTGGTCTGTCATAATATAATAGAGACTGTAGATCCAGCTGGTCTGTCATAATATAATAGAGACATTAGATCTAGCTGGTCTGTCATAATATAATAGAGACAGTAGATCTAGCTGGTCTGTCATAATATAATAGAGACAGTAGATCTAGCTGGTCTGTCATAATATAATAGAGACAGTAGATATAGCTGGTCTGTCATAATATAATAGAGACTGTAGATCTAGCTGGTCTGTCATAATATAATAGAGAGAGTAGATCTAGCTGGTCTGTCATAATATAATAGAGACAGTAGATCTAGCTGGTCTGTCATAATATAATAGAGACAGTAGATCTAGCTGGTTTGTCATAATATAATAGAGACAATAGATCTAGTTGGGCTGTCATTATATAATAGAGACAGTAGATCTAGCTGGTCTGTCATAATATAATAGAGATAGTAGATCTAGCTGGTCTGTCATAATATAATAGAGACATTAGATCTAGCTGGTCTGTCATAATGTAATAGAGACATTAGATCTAGCTGGTCTGTCATAATGTAATAGAGACATTAGATCTATCTGGTCTGTCATAATGTAATAGAGACATTAGATCTAGCTGGTCTGTCATAATGTAATAGAGACATTAGATCTAGCTGGTCTGTCATTATATAATAGAGAGAGTAGATCTAGCTGGTCTGTCATAATATAATAGAGACAGTAGATCTAGCTGGTTTGTCATAATATAATAGAGACAATAGATCTAGCTGGGCTGTCATTATATAATAGAGACAGTAGATCTAGCTGGTCTGTCATAATGTAATAGAGACAGTAGATTTAGTTGGTCTGTCATAATATAATAGAGACAGTAGATCTAGCTGGCCTGTCATAATATAATAGATACTGTAGATCTATCTGGTCTGTCAAAATATAATAGAGACAGTATATCTAGCTGGTCTGTCATAATATAATAGAGACAGTAGATCCAGCTGGTCTGTCATAATATAATAGAGACATTAGATCTAGCTGGTCTGTCATAATATAATAGAGACATTAGATCTAGCTGGTCTGTCATAATATAATAGAGACAGTAGATCTAGCTGGTCTGTCATAATATAATAGAGACAGTAGATCTAGCTGGTCTGTAATAATATAATAGAGACAGTAGATCTAGCTGGTCTGTCATAATATAATAGAGACAGTAGATCTAGCTGGTCTGTCATAATATAATAGAGACAGTAGATCTAGCTGGTCTGTCATAATATAATAGAGACAGTAGATCTAGCTGGTTTGTCATAATATAATAGAGACAATAGATCTAGTTGGGCTGTCATTATATAATAGAGACAGTAGATCTAGCTGGTCTGTCATAATATAAAAGAGACATTAGATCTATCTGGTCTGTCATAATATAATAGAGATAGTAGATCTAGCTGGTCTGTCATAATATAATAGAGACAGTAGATCTAGCTGGTCTGTCATAATATAATAGAGACAGTAGATCTAGCTGGTCTGTCATAATATAATAGAGACATTAGATCTATCTGGTCTGTCATAATGTAATAGAGACATTAGATCTAGCTGGTCTGTCATAATATAATAGAGGCAGTAGATCTAGCTGGTCTGTCATAATATAATAGAGACAGTAGATCTAGCTGGTCTGTCATAATATAATAGAGACAGTAGATCTAGCTGGTTTGTCATAATATAATAGAGACAATAGATCTAGCTGGTCTGTCATAATATAATAGAGACAGTAGATCTAGCTGGTCTGTCATAATGTAATAGAGACAGTAGATTTAGTTGGTCTGTCATAATATAATAGAGACATTAGATCTAGCTGGTCTGTCATAATATAATAGAGACAGTAGATCTAGCTGGTCTGTCATAATATAATAGAGACAGTAGATCTAGCTGGTCTGTCATAATATAATAGAGACTGTAGATCCAGCTGGTCTGTCATAATATAATAGAGACATTAGATCTAGCTGGTCTGTCATAATATAATAGAGACAGTAGATCTAGCTGGTCTGTCATAATATAATAGAGACATTAGATCTAGCTGGTCTGTCATAATATAATAGAGACAGTAGATATAGCTGGTCTGTAATAATATAATAGATACTGTAGATCTAGCTGAACTGTCATAATATAATAGAGAGAGTAGATCTAGCTGGTCTGTCATAATATAATAGAGACAGTAGATTCAGATGATCTGTCATAATGTAATAGAGACATTAGATCTAGCTGGTCTGTCATAATATAATAGAGACATTAGATCTAGCTGGTCTGTCATAATATAATAGAGACATTAGATCTAGCTGGTCTGTCATAATATAATAGAGACATTAGATCTATCTGGTCTGTCATTATATAATAGAGATAGTAGATCTAGCTGGCCTGTCATAATATAATAGATACTGTAGATCTAGCTGGTCTGTCATAATATAATAGAGACAGTAGATCTAGCTGGTCTGTCATAATATAATAGAGACATTAGATCTAGCTGGTCTGTCATAATATAATAGAGACAGTAGATCTAGCTGGTCTGTCATAATATAATAGAGACAGTATATCTAGCTGGTTTGTCATAATATAATAGAGACAGTATATCTAGCTGGTCTGTCATAATATAATAGAGACAGTAGATCTAGCTGGTCTGTCATAATATAATAGAGACAGTAGATCTAGCTGGTCTGTCATAATATAATAGAGACAGTATATCTTGCTGAACTGTCATAATATAATAGAGACAGTAGATCTAGCTGGTCTGTCATAATATAATAGAGACAGTAGATCTAGCTGGTTTGTCATAATATAATAGAGACATTAGATCTAGCTGGTCTGTCATAATATAATAGAGACAGTAGATCTAGCTGGTCTGTCATAATATAATAGAGACATTAGATCTAGCTGGTCTGTCATAATATAATAGAGACATTAGATCTAGCTGGTCTGTCATAATATAATAGAGACATTAGATCTAGCTGGTCTGTCAAAATATAATAGAGGCAGTAGATCTAGCTGGTCTGTCATAATATAATAGAGACAGTAGATCTAGCTGGTCTGTCATAATATAATAGAGACAGTAGATCTAGCTGGTTTGTCATAATATAATAGAGACAATAGATCTAGCTGGGCTGTCATTATATAATAGAGACAGTAGATCTAGCTGGTCTGTCATAATATAATAGAGACAGTAGATCTAGCTGGTCTGTCATAATATAATAGAGACAGTAGATCTAGCTGGTCTGTCATAATATAATAGAGACAGTAGATCTAGCTGGTCTGTCATAATATAATAGAGACAGTAGATCTAGCTGGCCTGTCATAATATAATAGATACTGTAGATCCAGCTGGTCTGTCATAATATAATAGAGACATTAGATCTAGCTGGTCTGTCATAATATAATAGAGACAGTATATATAGCTGGTCTGTCATAATATAATAGAGACAGTAGATCTAGCTGGTCTGTCATAATATAATAGAGACAGTAGATCTAGCTGGTCTGTCATAATATAATAGAGACATTAGATCTAGCTGGTCTGTCATAATATAATAGAGACAGTATATCTAGCTGGTCTGTCATAATATAATAGAGACAGTAGATCTCACTGGTCTGTCATAATATAATAGAGACATTAGATCTAGCTGGTTTGTCATAATATAATAGAGACAATAGATCTAGCTGGGAAGTCATTATATAATAGAGACAGTAGATCTAGCTGGTCTGTCATAATATAAAAGAGACATTAGATCTACCTGGTCTGTCATAATATAATAGAGATAGTAGATCTAGCTGGCCTGTCATAATATAATAGATACTGTAGATCTAGCTGGTCTGTCAAAATATAATAGAGACAGTATATCTAGCTGGTCTGTCATAATATAATAGATACTGTAGATCCAGCTGGTCTGTCATAATATAATAGAGACATTAGATCTAGCTGGTCTGTCATAATATAATAGAGACAGTATATCTAGCTGGTCTGTCATAATATAATAGAGACAGTAGATCTAGCTGGTCTGTCATAATATAATAGAGACAGTAGATATAGCTGGTCTGTAATAATATAATAGATACTGTAGATCTAGCTGAACTGTCATAATATAATAGAGAGAGTAGATCTAGCTGGTCTGTCATAATATAATAGAGACAGTAGATTCAGATGATCTGTCATAATATAATAGAGACAGTAGATCTAGCTGGTCTGTCATAATATAATAGAGACATTAGATCTAGCTGGTCTGTCATAATATAATAGAGACATTAGATCTAGCTGGTCTGTCATAATATAATAGAGACATTAGATCTAGCTGGTCTGTCATAATATAATAGAGATAGTAGATCTAGCTGGCCTGTCATAATATAATAGATACTGTAGATCTAGCTGGTCTGTCATAATATAATAGAGACATTAGATCTAGCTGGTCTGTCATAATATAATAGAGACATTAGATCTAGCTGGTCTGTCATAATATAATAGAGACAGTAGATCTAGCTGGCCTGTCATAATATAATAGAGACTGTATATCTAGCTGGTCTGTCATAATATAATAGAGACAGTATATCTAGCTGGTCTGTCATAATATAATAGAGACAGTAGATCTAGCTGGTCTGTCATAATAATATAGAGACAGTAGATCTAGCTGGTCTGTCATAATATAATAGAGACAGTATATCTTGCTGAACTGTCATAATATAATAGAGACAGTAGATCTAGCTGGTCTGTCATAATATAATAGAGACAGTAGATCTAGCTGGTCTGTCATAATATAATAGAGACAGTAGATCTAGCTGGTTTGTCATAATATAATAGAGACAATAGATCTAGCTGGGCTGTCATTATATAATAGAGACAGTAGATCTAGCTGGTCTGTCATAATATAATAGAGACATTAGATCTAGCTGGTCTGTCATAATGTAATAGAGACATTAGATCTAGCTGGTCTGTCATAATGTAATAGAGACATTAGATCTAGCTGTTCTGTCAAAATATAATAGAGGCAGTAGATCTAGCTGGTCTGTCATTGTATAATAGAGACAGTAGATCTAGCTGGTCTGTCATAATATAATAGAGACAGTAGATCTAGCTGGTTTGTCATAATATAATAGAGACAATAGATCTAGCTGGGCTGTCATTATATAATAGAGACAGTAGATCTAGCTGGTCTGTCATAATGTAATAGAGACAGTAGATTTAGCTGGTCTGTCATAATATAATAGAGACAGTAGATCTAGCTGGCCTGTCATAATATAATAGATACTGTAGATCTATCAGGTCTGTCAAAATATAATAGAGACAGTATATCTAGCTGGTCTGTCATAATATAATATATACTGTAGATCCAGCTGGTCTGTCATAATATAATAGAGACATTAGATCTAGCTGGTCTGTCATAATATAATAGAGACAGTATATCTAGCTGGTCTGTCATAATATAATAGAGACAGTAGATCTAGCTGGTCTGTCATAATATAATAGAGACAGTAGATATAGCTGGTCTGTAAAAATATAATAGATACTGTAGATCTAGCTGAACTGTCATAATATAATAGAGAGAGTAGATCTAGCTGGTCTGTCATAATATAATAGAGACAGTAGATTCAGATGATCTGTCATAATATAATAGATACAGTAGATCTAGCTGGTTTGTCATAATATAATAGGGACAATAGATCTAGCTGAGCTGTCATTATATAATAGAGACAGTAGATCTAGCTGGTCTGTCATAATATAATAGAGACATTAGATCTAGCTGGTCTGTCATAATATAATAGAGATAGTAGATCTAGCTGGTCTGTCATAATATAATAGAGACTGTAGATCTAGCTGGTCTGTCATAATATAATAGAGACAGTAGATCTAGCTGGTCTGTCATAATATAATAGAGACATTAGATCTAGCTGGTCTGTCATAATTTAATAGAGACAGTAGATCTAGCTGGTCTGTCATAATATAATAGAGACAGTATATCTAGCTGGTCTGTCATAATATAATAGAGACAGTATATCTAGCTGGTTTGTCATAATATAATAGAGACAGTATATCTAGCTGGTCTGTCATAATATAATAGAGACAGTAGATCTAGCTGGTCTGTCATAATATAATAGAGACATTAGATCTAGCTGGTCTGTCATAATATAATAGAGACAGTAGATCTAGCTGGCCTGTCATAATATAATAGAGACAGTAGATCTAGCTGGTCTGTCATAATATAATAGAGACAGTAGATCTAGCTGGTCTGTCATAATATAATAGAGACATTAGATCTAGCTGGTCTGTCATAATATAATAGAGACAGTAGATCTAGCTGGTCTGTCATAATATAATAGAGACAGTAGATCTAGCTGGTCTGTCATAATATAATAGAGACATTATATCTAGCTGGTCTGTCATAATATAATAGAGACAGTAGATCTAGCTGGTCTGTCATAATATAATAGAGACAGTAGATCTAGCTGGTCTGTCATAATATAATAGAGACAGTAGATCTAGCTGGTCTGTCATAATATAATAGAGACATTAGATCTAGCTGGTCTGTCATAATATAATAGAGACAGTAGATCTAGCTGGTCTGTCATAATATAATAGAGACAGTAGATCTAGCTGGTCTGTCATAATATAATAGAGACAATAGATCTAGCTGGGCTGTCATTATATAATAGAGACAGTAGATCTAGCTGGTCTGTCATAATATAATAGAGACATTAGATCTAGCTGGTCTGTCATAATGTAATAGAGACATTAGATCTAGCTGGTCTGTCATAATATAATAGAGACATTAGATCTAGCTGGTCTGTCATAATATAATAGAGGCAGTAGATCTAGCTGGTCTGTCATTGTATAATAGAGACAGTAGATCTAGCTGGTCTGTCATAATATAATAGAGACAGTAGATCTAGCTGGTCTGTCATAATATAATAGAGACATTAGATCTAGCTGGTCTGTCATTATATAATAGAGACAGTAGATCTAGCTGGTCTGTCATAATATAATAGAGACAGTAGATTTAGCTGGTCTGTCATAATATAATAGAGACAGTAGATCTAGCTGGTCTGTCATAATATAATAGATACTGTAGATCTATCTGGTCTGTCATAATATAATAGAGACAGTATATCTAGCTGGTCTGTCATAATATAATAGATACTGTAGATCCAGCTGGTCTGTCATAATATAATAGAGACATTAGATCTAGCTGGTCTGTCATAATATAATAGAGACAGTAGATCTAGCTGGTCTGTCATAATATAATAGAGACATTAGATCTAGCTGGTCTGTCATAATATAATAGAGACAGTAGATATAGCTGGTCTGTCATAATATAATAGAGACAGTAGATCTAGCTGGTCTGTCATAATATAATAGAGAGAGTAGATCTAGCTGGTCTGTCATAATATAATAGAGACAGTAGATCTAGCTGGTCTGTCATAATATAATAGAGACATTAGATCTAGCTGGTCTGTCATAATATAATAGAGACAATAGATCTAGCTGAGCTGTCATTATATAATAGAGACAGTAGATCTAGCTGGTCTGTCATAATATAAAAGATACATTAGATCTATCTGGTCTGTCATAATATAATAGAGACATTAGATCTAGCTGGTCTGTCATAATATAATAGAGACTGTAGATCTAGCTGGTCTGTCATAATATAATAGAGACAGTAGATCTAGCTGGTTTGTCATAATATAATAGAGACATTAGATCTAGCTGGTCTGTCATAATTTAATAGAGACAGTAGATCTAGCTGGTCTGTCATAATATAATAGAGACAGTATATCTAGCTGGCCTGTCATAATATAATAGAGACAGTATATCTAGCTGGTCTGTCATAATATAATAGAGACAATATATCTAGCTGGTCTGTCATAATATAATAGAGACAGTAGATCTAGCTGGTCTGTCATAATAATATAGAGACAGTAGATCTAGCTGGTCTGTCATAATATAATAGAGACAGTATATCTTGCTGAACTGTCATAATATAATAGAGACAGTAGATCTAGCTGGTCTGTCATAATATAATAGAGACAATAGATCTAGCTGGTCTGTCATAATATAATAGAGACAGTAGATCTAGCTGGTTTGTCATAATAAAATAGAGACAATAGATCTAGCTGGGCTGTCATTATATAATAGAGACAGTATATCTAGCGTGTCTGTCATAATATAATAGAGACATTCGATCTAGCTGGTCTGTCATGATATAATAGAGACATTAGATCTAGCTGTTCTGTCATAATATAATAGAGGCAGTAGATCTAGCTGGTCTGTCATTGTATAATAGAGACAGTAGATCTAGCTGGTCTGTCATAATATAATAGAGACAGTAGATCTAGCTGGTTTGTCATAATATAATAGAGACAATAGTTCTAGCTGGGCTGTCATTATATAATAGAGACAGTAGATCTAGCTGGTCTGTCATAATGTAATAGAGACAGTAGATCTTGCTGGTCTGTCATAATATAATAGAGACAGTAGATCTAGCTGGCCTGTCATAATATAATAGATACTGTAGATCTAGCTGGTCTGTCATAATATAATAGAGACAGTAGATCTAGCTGGTCTGTCATAATATAATAGATACTGTAGATCTAGCTGGTCTGTCATAATATAATAGAGACATTAGATCTAGCTGGTCTGTCATAATATAATAGAGACAGTATATCTAGCTGGTCTGTCATAATATAATAGAGACAGTAGATCTAGCTGGTCTGTAATAATATAATAGAGACAGTAGATCTAGCTGGTCTGTCATAATATAATAGAGACAGTAGATCTAGCTGGTCTGTAATAATATAATAGATACTGTAGATCTAGCTGGTCTGTCATAATATAATAGAGACAGTAGATCTAGCTGGTTTGTCATAATATAATAGAGACAATAGATCTAGCTGGGCTGTCATTATATAATAGAGACAGTAGATCTAGCTGGTCTGTCATAATGTAATAGAGACATTAGATCTAGCTGGTCTGTCATAATGTAATAGAGACATTAGATTTAGCTGGTCTGTCATAATATAATAGAGACAGTAGATCTAGCTGGTCTGTCATAATATAATAGAGACAGTAGATCTAGCTGGTCTGTCATAATATAATAGAGACAGTAGATCTAGCTGGTCTGTCATAATATAATAGATACTGTAGATCCAGCTGGTCTGTCATAATATAATAGAGACATTAGATATAGCTGGTCTGTAATAATATAATAGATACTGTAGATCTAGCTGAACTGTCATAATATAATAGAGAGAGTAGATCTAGCTGGTCTGTCATAATATAATAGAGACAGTAGATCTAGCTGGTTTGTCATAATATAATAGAGACAATAGATCTAGCTGGTCTGTCATTATATAATAGAGACAGTAGATCTAGCTGGTCTGTCATAATGTAATAGAGACATTAGATTTAGCTGGTCTGTCATAATATAATAGAGACAGTAGATCTAGCTGGCCTGTCATAATATAATAGATACTGTAGATCTATCAGGTCTGTCAAAATATAATAGAGACAGTAGATCTAGCTGGCCTGTCATAATATAATAGATACTGTAGATCCAGCTGGTCTGTCATAATATAATAGAGACAGTAGATCTAGCTGGTCTGTCATAATATAATAGAGACATTAGATCTAGCTGGTCTGTCATAATATAATAGAGACAGTAGATCTAGCTGGTCTGTCATAATATAATAGAGACTGTAGATCTAGCTGGTCTGTCATAATATAATAGAGAGAGTAGATCTAGCTGGTCTGTCATAATATAATAGAGACAGTAGATCTAGCTGGTCTGTCATAATATAATAGGGACAATAGATCTAGCTGGTCTGTCATAATATAATAGAGACAGTAGATCTAGCTGGTCTGTCATAATATAATAGAGACATTAGATCTAGCTGGTCTGTCATAATATAATAGAGATAGTAGATCTAGCTGGTCTGTCATAATATAATAGAGACATTAGATCTAGCTGGTCTGTCATAATATAATAGAGACAGAAGATCTAGCTGGTCTGTCATAATATAATAGAGACAGTAGATCTAGCTGGTCTGTCATAATATAATAGAGACATTAGATCTAGTTGGTCTGTCATTATATAATAGAGACAGTAGATCTAGCTGGTCTGTCATAATATAATAGAGACAGTATATCTAGCTGGTTTGTCATAATATAATAGAGACAATATATCTAGCTGGTCTGTCATAATATAATAGAGACAGTAGATCTAGCTGGTCTGTCATAATAATATAGAGACAGTAGATCTAGCTGGTCTGTCATAATATAATAGAGACAGTATATCTTGCTGAACTGTCATAATATAATAGAGGCAGTAGATCTAGCTGGTCTGTCATAATATAATAGAGACAATAGATCTAGCTGGTCTGTCATAATATAATAGAGACAGTAGATCTAGCTGGTTTGTCATAATATAATAGAGACAATAGATCTAGCTGGGCTGTCATTATATAATAGAGACAGTATATCTAGCTGGTCTGTCATAATATAATAGAGACATTAGATCTAGCTGGTCTGTCATAATGTAATAGAGACATTATATCTAGCTGGTCTGTCATAATATAATAGAGACAGTAGATCTAGCTGGTCTGTCATAATATAATAGAGACAGTAGATCTAGCTGGTCTGTCATAATATAATAGAGACAGTAGATCTAGCTGGTCTGTCATAATATAATAGAGACAATAGATCTAGCTGGTCTGTCATAATATAATAGAGACAGTAGATCTAGCTGGTCTGTCATAATGTAATAGAGACAGTAGATTTAGATGGTCTGTCATAATATAATAGAGACAGTAGATCTAGCTGGCCTGTCATTATATAATAGATACTGTAGATCTAGCTGGTCTGTCATAATATAATAGAGACAGTATATCTAGCTGGTCTGTCATAATATAATAGAGACTGTAGATCTAGCTGGTCTGTCATAATATAATAGAGACATTAGATCTAGCTGGTCTGTCATAAAATAATAGAGACAGTATATCTAGCTGGTCTGTCATAATATAATAGAGACAGTAGATCTAGCTGGTCTGTCATAATATAATAGAGACAGTAGATATAGCTGGTCTGTAATAATATAATAGATACTGTAGATCTAGCTGAACTGTCATAATATAATAGAGAGAGTAGATCTAGCTGGTCTGTCATAATATAATAGAGACAGTAGATTCAGATGATCTGTCATAATATAATAGAGACAGTAGATCTAGCTGGTTTGTCATAATATAATAGAGACAATAGATCTAGCTGGGCTGTCATTATATAATAGAGACAGTAGATCTAGCTGGTCTGTCATAATGTAATAGAGACATTAGATCTAGCTGGTCTGTCATAATATAATAGAGACAGTAGATCTAGCTGGTCTGTCATAATATAATAGAGACATTAGATCTAGCTGGTCTGTCATAATATAATAGAGACAGTAGATCTAGCTGGTCTGTCATAATATAATAGAGACAGTAGATCGAGCTGGTCTGTCATAATATAATAGAGACAGTAGATCTAGCTGGTCTGTCATAATATAATAGAGACAGTAGATCTAGCTGGTCTGTCATAATATAATAGAGACAGTAGATCTAGCTGGTCTGTCATAATATAATAGAGACATTAGATCTAGCTGGTCTGTCATAATGTAATAGAGACAGTAGATCTAGCTGGTCTGTCATAATATAATAGAGACAGTAGATCTAGCTGGTCTGTCATAATATAATAGAGACAGTAGATCTAGCTGGTCTGTCATAATATAATAGAGACAGTAGATCTAGCTGGTCTGTCATAATATAATAGATACTGTAGATCTAGCTGGTCTGTCATAATATAATAGAGACATTAGATCTAGCTGGTCTGTCATAATATAATAGAGACAGTATATCTAGCTGGTCTGTCATAATATAATAGAGACAGTAGATCTAGCTGGTCTGTCATAATATAATAGAGACAGTAGATATAGCTGGTCTGTAATAATGTAATAGATACTGTAGATCTAGCTGAACTGTCATAATATAATAGAGAGAGTAGATCTAGCTGGTCTGTCATAATATAATAGAGACAGTAGATTCAGATGATCTGTCATAATATAATAGAGACAGTAGATCTAGCTGGTCTGTCATAATATAATAGAGACAGTAGATCTAGCTGGTCTGTCATAATATAATAGAGACAGTAGATCTAGCTGGTCTGTCATAATATAATAGAGACATTAGATCTATCTGGTCTGTCATAATATAATAGAGACAGTAGATCTAGCTGGTCTGTCATAATGTAATAGAGACATTAGATCTAGCTGGTCTGTCATAATATAATAGAGACATTAGATCTAGCTGGTCTGTCATAATATAATAGAGACAGTAGATCTAGCTGGTCTGTCATAATATAATAGAGACTGTAGATCTAGCTGGTCTGTCATAATATAATAGAGACATTAGATCTAGCTGATCTGTCATAATATAATAGAGACAGTAGATCTAGCTGGTCTGTCATAATATAATAGAGACATTCGATCTAGCTGGTCTGTCATGATATAATAGAGACAGTAGATCTAGCTGGTCTTTCATAATATAATAGAGACAGTAATTCTAGCTGGTCTGTCATAATATAATAGATACTGTAGATCTAGCTGGTTTATCATAATATAATAGAGGCAGTATATCTAGCTGGTCTGTCATAATATAATAGAGACAGTAGATCTAGCTGGTCTGTCATAATATAATAGAGACATTAGATCTAGCTGGTCTATCATAATATAATAGAGACAGTAGATCTAGCTGGTCTGTCATAATATAATAGAGACAGTAGATCTAGCTGGTCTGTCATAATATAATAGAGACAGTAGATCTAGCTGGTCTGTCATAATATAATAGAGACATTAGATCTAGCTGGTCTGTCATAAAAAAATAGAGACAGTATATCTAGCTGGTCTGTCATAATATAATAGAGACAGTATATCTAGCTGGTCTGTCATAATATAATAGAGACAGTAGATCTAGCTGGTCTGTCATAATATAATAGAGACATTAGATCTAGCTGGTCTGTCATTATATAATAGAGACATTAGATCTAGCTGGTCTGTCATAATGTAATAGAGACATTAGATCTAGCTGGTCTGTCATAATGTAATAGAGACATTAGATCTAGCTGGTCTGTCATAATGTAATAGAGACATTAGATCCTGCTCGTCTGTCATAATGTAATAGAGACATTAGATCTAGCTGGTCTGTCATAATATAATAAGAAGCAGTAGATCTAGCTGGTCTGTCATAATATAATAGAGACAATAGATCTAGCTGGTCTGTCATAATATAATAGAGACAGTAGATCTAGCTGGTCTGTCATAATATAATAGAGACTGTAGATCTAGCTGGTCTGTCATAATATAATAGAGACAGTAGATCTAGCTGGTCTGTCATAATATAATAGAGACAGTAGATCTAGCTTGTCTGTCATAATATAATAGAGGCAGTAGATCTAGCTGGTCTGTCATTATATAATAGAGACATTAGATCTAGCTGGTCTGTCATAATATAATAGAGACATTAGATCTAGTTGGCCTGTCATAATATAATAGATACTGTAGATCTAGCTGGTCTGTCATAATATAATAGAGACATTAGATCATGCTGGTCTGTCATAATATAATAGAGACAGTATATCTAGCTTGTCTGTCATAATATAATAGAGACAGTAGATCTAGCTGGTCTGTCATAATATAATAGAGACAGTATATCTAGCTGGTCTGTCATAATATAATAGAGAAAGTAGATCTAGCTGGTCTGTCATAATATAATAGAGACAATAGATCTAGCTGGGCTGTCATAATATAATAGAGACATTAGATCTAGCTGGTCTGTCATAATATAATAGAGACATTAGATCTAGCTGGTCTGTCATAATGTAATAGAGACATTAGATATAGCTGGTCTGTCATAATGTAATAGAGACATTAGATCCTGCTGGTCTGTCATAATGTAATAGAGACATTAGATCTAGCTGGTCTGTCATAATATAATAGAAGCAGTAGATCTAGCTGGTCTGTCATAATATAATAGAGACAATAGATCTAGCTGGTCTGTCATAATATAATAGAGACAGTAGATCTAGCTGGTCTGTCATAATATAATAGAGACAGTAGATCTAGCTGGTCTGTCATAATATAATAGAGGCAGTAGATCTAGCTGGTCTGTCATTATATAATAGAGACAGTAGATCTAGCTTGTCTGTCATAATATAATAGAGACAGTAGATCTAGCTGGTCTGTCATAATATAATAGAGACAGTAGATCTAGCTGGTCTGTCATAATATAATAGAGACAGTAGATCTAGCTGGCCTGTCATAATATACTAGATACTGTAGATCTAGCTGGTCTGTCATAATATAATAGAGACATTAGATCTAGCTGGTCTGTCATAATATAATAGAGACAGTATATCTAGCTTGTCTGTCATAATATAATAGAGACAGTAGATCTAGCTGGTCTGTCATAATATAATAGAGACAGTAGATCTAGCTGGTCTGTCATAATATAATAGACACTGTAGATCTAGCTGGTCTGTCATAATATAATAGAAAGTGTAGATCTAGCTGATCTGTCATAAAATAAATGAGACAGTAGATCTAGCTGGTCTGTCATAATATAATAGAGACAGTAGATCTAGCTGGTCTGTCATAATAAAATAGATACTATAGATCTAGCTGGTCTGTCATAATATAATAGAGACATTAGATCTAGCTGGTCTGTCATAATATAATAGAGACATTAGATCTAGCTGGTCTGTCATAATATAATAGAGACATTAGATCTAGCTGGTCTGTCATAATGTAATAGAGACATTCGATCTAGCTGGTCTGTCATAATATAATAGAGACATTAGATCTAGCTGGTCTGTCATAATATAATAGAGACAGTAGATCTAGCTGGTCTGTCATAATATAATAGATACTGTAGATCTAGCTGGTCTGTCATAATATAATAGAGACAGTAGATCTAGCTGGTCTGTCATAATATAATAGAGACAGTATATCTAGCTGGTCTGTCATAATATAATAGAGACAGTAGATCTAGCTGGTCTGTCATAATATAATAGAGACAGTAGATCGAGCTGGTCTGTCATAATATAATAGAGACAGTATATCTAGCTGGTCTGTCATAATATAATAGAGACAGTAGATCTAGCTGGTCTGTCATAATATAATAGATACTGTAGATCTAGCTGGTCTGTCATAATATAATAGAGAGAGTAGATCTAGCTGGTCTGTCATAATATAATAGAGACAATAGATCTAGCTGGTCTGTCATAATATAATAGAGACAGTAGATCTAGCTGGTCTGTCATAATATAATAGAGACAGTAGATCTAGCTGGTTTGTCATAATATAATAGAGAAAATAGATCTTGCTGGGCTGTCATTATATAATAGAAACAGTAGATCTAGCTGGTCTGTCATAATATAATAGATATTGTAGATCTAGCTGGTCTGTCATAATATAATAGAGGCAGTAGATCTAGCTGGTCTGTCATTATATAATAGAGACAGTAGATCTAGCTGGTCTGTCATAATATAATAGAGACATTAGATCTAGTTGGCCTGTCATAATATACTAGATACTGTAGATCTAGCTGGTCTGTCATAATTTAATAAAGACATTAGATCATGCTGGTCTGTCATAATATAATAGAGACAGTATATCTTGCTTGTCTGTCATAATATAATAGAGACAGTAGATCTAGCTGGTCTGTCAAAATATAATAGAGAGAGTAGATCTTGCTGGTCTGTCATAATATAATAGACACTGTAGATCTAGCTGGTCTGTCATAATATAATAGAGGCAGTAGATCTAGCTGGTATGTCATTATATAATAGAGACATTAGATCTAGCTGGTCTGTCATAATATAATAGAGACATTAGATCTAGCTGGTCTGTCATAATGTAATAGAGACATTAGATCTAGCTGGTCTGTCATTATATAATAGAGACATTAGACCTAGCTGGTCTGTCATAATGTAATAGAGACATTAGATCTAGCTGGTCTGTCATAATATAATAGAGACATTAGATCTAGCTGGTCTGTCATAATATAATAGAGACAGTAGATCTAGCTGGTCTGTCATAGTAAAATAGAGACAGTAGATCTAGCTGGTCTGTCATAATATAATAGAGACAGTATATCTAGCTGAACTGTCATAATATAATAGAGACAGTAGATCTAGCTGGTCTGTCATAATATAATAGTGACAGTAGATCTAGCTGGTCTGTCATAATATAATAGAGACATTAGATCTAGCTGGCCTGTCATAATATACTAGATACTGTAGATCTAGCTGGTCTGTCATAATATAATAGAGACATTAGATCTAGCTGGTCTGTCATAATATAATAGAGACAGTATATCTAGCTGAACTGTCATAATATAATAGAGACAGTAGATCTAGCTGGTCTGTCATAATATAATAGAGACTGTAGATCAAGCTGGTCTGTCATAATATAATAGAGACAGTATATCTAGCTGGTCTGTCATAATATAATAGAGACAGTAGATCTAGCTGGTCTGTCATTATATAATAGAGACAGTAGATCTAGCTGGTCTGTCATAATATAATAGATATTGTAGATCTAGCTGGTCTGTCATAATATAATAGAGGCAGTAGATCTAGCTGGTCTGTCATTATATAATAGAGACAGTAGATCTAGCTGGTCTGTCATAATATAATAGAGACATTAGATCTAGTTGGCCTGTCATAATATACTAGATACTGTAGATTTAGCTGGTCTGTCATAATTTAATAAAGACATTAGATCATGCTGGTCTGTCATAATATAATAGAGACAGTATATCTTGCTTGTCTGTCATAATATAATAGAGACAGTAGATCTAGCTGGTCTGTCAAAATATAATAGAGAGAGTAGATCTTGCTGGTCTGTCATAATATAATAGACACTGTAGATCTAGCTGGTCTGTCATAATATAATAGAGGCAGTAGATCTAGCTGGTCTGTCATTATATAATAGAGACAGTAGATCTAGCTTTTCTGTCATAATATAATAGAGACAATAGATCTAGCTGGCCTGTCATTATATAATAGAGGCAGTAGATCTAGCTTGTCTGTCATTATATAATAGAGACATTAGACCTAGCTGGTCTGTCATAATGTAATAGAGACACTAGATCTAGCTGGTCTGTCATAATATAATAGATACTGTAGATCTAGCTGGTCTGTCATAATATAATAGAGAGAGTAGATCTAGCTGGTCTGTCATAGTAAAATAGAGAGAGTAGATCTAGCTGGTCTGTCATAATATAATAGAGACAGTATATCTAGCTGAACTGTCATAATATAATAGAGACAGTAGATCTAGCTGGTCTGTCATAATGTAATAGTGACAGTAGATCTAGCTGGTCTGTCATAATATAATAGAGACATTAGATCTAGCTGGCCTGTCATAATATACTAGATACTGTAGATCTAGCTGGTCTGTCATAATATAATAGAGACATTAGATCTAGCTGGTCTGTCATAATATAATAGAGACAGTATATCTAGCTGAACTGTCATAATATAATAGAGACAGTAGATCTAGCTGGTCTGTCATAATATAATAGAGACTGTAGATCAAGCTGGTCTGTCATAATATAATAGAGACAGTATATCTAGCTGGTCTGTCATAATATAATAGAGACAGTAGATCTAGCTGGTCTGTCATTATATAATAGAGACAGTAGATCTAGCTGGTCTGTCATAATATAATAGAGACATTAGATCTAGTTGGCCTGTCATAATATACTAGATACTGTAGATCTAGCTGGTCTGTCATAATTTAATAAAGACATTAGATCATGCTGGTCTGTCATAATATAATAGAGACAGTATATCTTGCTTGTCTGTCATAATATAATAGAGACAGTAGATCTAGCTGGTCTGTCAAAATATAATAGAGAGAGTAGATCTTGCTGGTCTATCATAATATAATAGACACTGTAGATCTAGCTGGTCTGTCATAATATAATAGAGGCAGTAGATCTAGCTGGTCTGTCATTATATAATAGAGACAGTAGATCTAGCTGGTCTGTCATAATATAATAGAGACATTAGATCTAGCTGGTCTGTCATTATATAATAGAGGCAGTAGATCTAGCTTGTCTGTCATTATATAATAGAGACATTAGACCTAGCTGGTCTGTCATAATGTAATAGAGACAGTAGATCTAGCTGGTCTGTCATAATATAATAGATACTGTAGATCTAGCTGGTCTGTCATAATATAATAGAGAGAGTAGATCTAGCTGGTCTGTCATAGTAAAATAGAGAGAGTAGATCTAGCTGGTCTGTCATAATATAATAGAGACAGTATATCTAGCTGAACTGTCATAATATAATAGAGACAGTAGATCTAGCTGGTCTGTCATAATGTAATAGAGACAGTAGATCTAGCTGGTCTGTCATAATATAATAGAGACATTAGATCTAGCTGGCCTGTCATAATATAATAGATACTGTAGATCTAGCTGGTCTGTCATAATATAATAGAGACATTAGATCTAGCTGGTCTGTCATAATATAATAGAGACAGTATATCTAGCTGAACTGTCATAATATAATAGAGACAGTAGATCTAGCTGGTCTGTCATAATATAATAGAGACTGTAGATCTAGCTGGTCTGTCATAATATAATAGAGACAGTATATCTAGCTGGTCTGTCATAATATAATAGAGACAGTAGATCTAGCTGGTCTGTCATTATATAATAGAGACAGTATATCTAGCTGGTCTGTCATAATATAATAGAGACAGTAGATCTAGCTGGTCTGTCATAATATAAAAGAGACATTAGATCTAGCTGGTCTGTCATAATGTAATAGAGACATTAGATCTAGCTGGTCTGTCATAATATAATAGATGCAGTAGATCTAGCTGGTCTGTCATTATATAATAGAGACAGTATATCTAGCTGGTCTGTCATAATATAATAGAGACATTAGATCTAGCTGGCCTGTCATAATATACTAGATACTGTAGATCTAGCTGGTCTGTCATAATATAATAGAGACATTAGATCTAGCTGGTCTGTCATAATATAATAGAGACAGTATAGCTAGCTGGTCTGTCATAATATAATAGAGACAGTAGATCTAGCTGGTCTGTCATAATATAATAGAGACAGTAGATCTAGCTGGTCTGTCATAATATAATAGAGACAGTAGATCTATCTGGTCTGTCATAATATAATAGAGACAGTAGATCTAGCTGGTCTGTCATAATATAATAGATACTGTAGATCTAGCTGGTCTGTCATAATATAATAGAGAGAGTAGATCTAGCTGGTCTGTCATAAAAAAATAGAGACAGTAGATCTAGCTGGTCTGTCATAATATAATAGAGAGAGTAGATCTAGCTGGTCTGTCATAATATAATAGAGACTGTAGATCTAGCTGGTCTGTCATAATATAATAGAGACAGTAGATCTAGCTGGTCTGTCATAATATAATAGAGAAAGTAGATCTAGCTGGTTTGTCATAATATAATAGAGACAATAGATCTAGCTGGTCTGTCATTATATAATAGAGACAGTAGATCTAGCTGGTCTGTCATAATGTAATAGAGACAGTAGATCTAGCTGGTCTGTCATAATATAATAGATACTGTAGATCTAGCTGGTCTGTCATAATATAATAGAGAGAGTAGATCTAGCTGGTCTGTCATAGTAAAATAGAGAGAGTAGATCTAGCTGGTCTGTCATAATATAATAGAGACAGTATATCTAGCTGAACTGTCATAATATAATAGAGACAGTAGATCTAGCTGGTCTGTCATAATATAATAGAGACAGTAGATCTAGCTGGTCTGTCATAATATACTAGAGACTGTAGATCTAGCTGGTCTGTCATAATATAATAGAGACATTAGATCTAGCTGGTCTGTCATAATATAATAGAGACAGTAGATCTAGCTGGTCTGTCATAATATAATAGAGACATTAGATCTAGCTGGTCTGTCATCATATAATAGAGACATTAGATCTAGCTGGTCTGTCATAATATAATAGAGACATTAGATCTAGCTGGTCTGTCATAATATAATAGAGACATTAGATCTAGCTGGTCTGTCATAATATAATAGAGACATTAGATCTAGCTGGTCTGTCATAATATAATAGAGACAGTAGATCTATCTGGTCTGTCATAATATAATAGAGACAGTAGATCTAGCTGGTCTGTCATAATATAATAGATACTGTAGATCTAGCTGGTCTGTCATAATATAATAGAGAGAGTAGATCTAGCTGGTCTGTCATAAAAAAATAGAGACAGTAGATCTAGCTGGTCTGTCATAATATAATAGAGAGAGTAGATCTAGCTGGTCTGTCATAATATAATAGATACTGTAGATCTAGCTGGTCTGTCATAATATAATAGAGACAGTAGATCTAGCTGGTCTGTCATAATATAATAGAGAAAGTAGATCTAGCTGGTTTGTCATAATATAATAGAGACAATAGATCTAGCTGGGCTGTCATTATATAATAGAGACAGTAGATCTAGCTGGTCTGTCATAATATAATAGAGACATTAGATCTAGCTGGTCTGTCATAATGTAATAGAGACATTAGATATAGCTGGTCTGTCATAATATAATAGAGACATTAGATCTAGCTCGTCTGTCATAATGTAATAGAGACAGTAGATCTAGCTGGTCTGTCAAAATATAATAGAGAGAGTAGATCTTGCTGGTCTGTCATAATATAATAGACACTGTAGATCTAGCTGGTCTGTCATAATATAATAGAGGCAGTAGATCTAGCTGGTCTGTCATTATATAATAGAGACAATAGATCTAGCTGGTCTGTCATAATATAATAGAGACATTAGATCTAGCTGGCCTGTCATAATATACTAGATACTGTAGATCTAGCTGGTCTGTCATAATATAATAGAGACATTAGATCTAGCTGGTCTGTCATAATATAATAGAGACAGTATATCTAGCTGGTCTGTCATAATATAATAGAGACAGTAGATCTAGCTGGTTTGTCATAATATAATAGAGACAGTAGATCTAGCTGGTCTGTCATAATATAATAGAGGCAGTATATCTAGCTGAACTGTCATAATATAATAGAGACAGTAGATCTAGCTGGTCTGTCATAATGTAATAGTGACAGTAGATCTAGCTGGTCTGTCATAATATACTAGATACTGTAGATCTAGCTGGTCTGTCATAATATAATAGAGACATTAGATCTAGCTGGTCTGTCATAATATAATAGAGACAGTATATCTAGCTGAACTGTCATAATATAATAGAGACAGTAGATCTAGCTGGTCTGTCATCATATAATAGAGACAGTAGATCTAGCTGGTCTGTCATAATATAATAGAGACATTAGATCTAGCTGGCCTGTCATAATATAATAGATACTGTAGATCTAGCTGGTCTGTCATAATATAATAGAGACATTAGATCTAGCTGGTCTGTCATAATATAATAGAGACAGTAGATCTATCTGGTCTGTCATAATATAATAGAGACAGTAGATCTAGCTGGTCTGTCATAATATAATAGAGACAGTAGATCTAGCTGGTCTGTCATAATATAATAGAGACAGTAGATCTAGCTGGTCTGTCATAAAAAAATAGAGACAGTAGATCTAGCTGGTCTGTCATAATATAATAGAGAGAGTAGATCTAGCTGGTCTGTCATAATATAATAGAGACAGTAGATCTAGCTGGTCTGTCATAATATAATAGAGACAGTAGATCTAGCTGGTCTGTCATAATATAATAGAGAAAGTAGATCTAGCTGGTTTGTCATAATATAATAGAGACAATAGATCTAGCTGGTCTGTCATAATATAATAGAGACAGTAGATCTAGCTGGTCTGTCATAATATAATAGAGACATTAGATCTAGCTGGTCTGTCATAATGTAATAGAGACATTAGATCTACCTGGTCTGTCATAATATAATAGAGACATTAGATCTAGCTCGTCTGTCATAATGTAATAGAGACAGTAGATCTAGCTGGTCTGTCAAAATATAATAGAGAGAGTAGATCTTGCTGGTCTGTCATAATATAATAGACACTGTAGATCTAGCTGGTCTGTCATAATATAATAGAGGCAGTAGATCTAGCTGGTCTGTCATTATATAATAGAGACAATAGATCTAGCTGGTCTGTCATAATATAATAGAGACATTGGATCTAGCTGGCCTGTCATAATATACTAGATACTGTAGATCTAGCTGGTCTGTCATAATATAATAGAGACATTAGATCTAGCTGGTCTGTCATAATATAATAGAGACAGTATATCTAGCTGGTCTGTCATAATATAATAGAGACAGTAGATCTAGCTGGTTTGTCATAATATAATAGAGACAGTAGATCTAGCTGGTCTGTCATAATATAATAGAGACAGTAGATCTAGCTGGTCTTTCATAATATAATAGAGACAGTAGATCTAGCTGGTCTGTCATAATATAATAGAGACATTAGATCTAGCTGGTCTGTCATAATGTAATAGAGATATGAGATCTAGCTGGTTTGTCATAATATAATAGAGACAATAGATCTAGCTGGCCTGTCATTATATAATAGAGGCAGTAGATCTAGCTTGTCTGTCATTATATAATAGAGACATTAGACCTAGCTGGTCTGTCATAATGTAATAGAGACAGTAGATCTAGCTGGTCTGTCATAATATAATAGATACTGTAGATCTAGCTGGTCTGTCATAATATAATAGAGAGAGTAGATCTAGCTGGTCTGTCATAGTAAAATAGAGAGAGTAGATCTAGCTGGTCTGTCATAATATAATAGAGACAGTATATCTAGCTGAACTGTCATAAAATAATAGAGACAGTAGATCTAGCTGGTCTGTCATAATGTAATAGAGACAGTAGATCTAGCTGGTCTGTCATAATATAATAGAGGCAGTAGATCTAGCTGGTCTGACATTATATAATAGAGGCAGTAGATCTAGCTGGTCTGTCATAATATAATAGAGACATTAGATCTAGCTGGCCTGTCATAATATACTAGATACTGTAGATCTACCTGGTCTGTCATAATATAATAGAGACATTAGATCTAGCTGGTCTGTCATAATATTATAGAGGCAGTATATCTAGCTTGTCTGTCATAATATAATAGAGACAGTAGATCTAGCTGGTCTGTCATAATATAATAGAGACTGTAGATCTAGCTGGTCTGTCATAATATAATAGAGACAGTAGACCTAACTGATCTGTCATAATATAATAGAGACAGTAGATCTAGCTGGTCTGTCATAATATAATAGAGACAGTAGATCTAGCTGGTCTGTCATAGTAAAATAGAGACATTAGATCTAGCTGGTCTGTCATAATATAATAGAGACAGTATATCTAGCTGAACTGTCATAATATAATAGAGACAGTAGATCTAGCTGGTCTGTCATAATGTAATAGTGACAGTAGATCTAGCTGGTCTGTCATAATATAATAGAGGCAGTAGATCTAGCTGGTCTGACATTATATAATAGAGGCAGTAGATCTAGCTGGTCTGTCATAATATAATAGAGACATTAGATCTAGCTGGCCTGTCAAAATATACTAGATACTGTAGATCTACCTGGTCTGTCATAATATAATAGAGACATTAGATCTAGCTGGTCTGTCATAATATAATAGAGACAGTATATCTAGCTTGTCTGTCATAATATAATAGAGACAGTAGATCTTGCTGGTCTGTCATAATATAATAGATACTGTAGATCTAGCTGGTCTGTCATAATATAATAGAGACAGTAGATCTAGCTGGTCTGTCATAATATAATAGAGACAGTAGATCTCGCTGGTCTGTCATAATATAATAGAGCCATTCGATCTAGCTGGTCTGTCATGATATAATAGAGACAGTAGATATAGGTGGTTTGTCATAATATAATAGAGACAGTAGATCAAGCTGGTCTGTCATAATATAATAGAGACAGTATATCTAGCTGGTCTGTCATAATATAATAGAGACAGTAGATCTAGCTGGTCTGTCATTATATAATAGAGACAGTATATCTAGCTGGTCTGTCATAATATAATAGAGACAGTAGAATTAGCTGGTCTCTCATAATATAAAAGAGAAATTAGATCTAGCTGGTCTGTCATAATGTAATAGAGACATTAGATCTAGCTGGTCTGTCATAATATAATAGATGCAGTAGATCTAGCTGGTCTGTCATTATATAATAGAGACAGTAGATCTAGCTGGTCTGTCATAATATAATAGAGACATTAGATCTAGCTGGCCTGTCATAATATACTAGATACTGTAGATCTAGCTGGTCTGTCATAATATAATAGAGACATTAGATCTAGCTGGTCTGTCATAATATAATAGAGACAGTATATCTAGCTGGTCTGTCATAATATAATATAGACAGTAGATCTATCTGGTGTGTCATAATATAATAGAGACAGTAGATCTAGCTGGTCTGTCATAATATAATAGATACTGTAGATCTAGCTGGTCTGTCATAATATAATAGAGAGAGTAGATCTAGCTGGTCTGTCATAAAAAAATAGAGACAGTAGATCTAGCTGGTCTGTCATAATATAATAGAGAGAGTAGATCTAGCTGGTCTGTCATAATATAATAGATACTGTAGATCTAGCTGGTCTGTCATAATATAATAGAGACAGTAGATCTAGCTGGTCTGTCATAATATAATAGAGAAAGTAGATCTAGCTGGTTTGTCATAATATAATAGAGACAGTAGATCTAGCTGGTCTGTCATAATATAATAGAGACAGTAGATCTAGCTGGTCTGTCATAATGTAATAGAGACAGTAGATCTAGCTGGTCTGTCATAATATAATAGATACTGTAGATCTAGCTGGTCTGTCATAATATAATAGAGAGAGTAGATCTAGCTGGTCTGTCATAATATAATAGAGAGAGTAGATCTAGCTGGTCTGTCATAATATAATAGAGACAGTATATCTAGCTGGTCTGTCATAATATAATAGAGACAGTAGATCTAGCTGGTCTGTCATAATATAATAGAGACAGTAGATCTAGCTGGTCTGTCATAATATACTAGATACTGTAGATCTAGCTGGTCTGTCATAATATAATAGAGACATTAGATCTAGCTGGTCTGTCATAATATAATAGAGACAGTATATCTAGCTGGTCTGTCATAATATAATAGAGACAGTAGATCTAGCTGGTCTGTCATAATATAATAGAGACTGTAGATCTAGCTGGTCTGTCATAATATAATAGAGACAGTAGATCTAGCTGGTCTGTCATAATATAATAGAGACAGTAGATCTAGCTGGTCTGTCATAATATAATAGAGAGAGTAGATCTAGCTGGTCTGTCATAATATAATAGAGACAGTAGATCTAGCTGGTCTGTCATAATATAATAGAGAGAGTAGATCTAGCTGGTCTGTCATAATATAATAGAGACTGTAGATCTAGCTGGTCTGTCATAATATAATAGAGACAGTAGATCTAGCTGGTCTGTCATAATATAATAGAGAAAGTAGATCTAGCTGGTCTGTCATAATATAATAGAGACATTAGATCTAGCTGGTCTGTCATTATATAATAGAGACAGTAGATCTAGCTGGTCTGTCATAATATAATAGAGACATTAGATCTAGCTGGTCTGTCATAATGTAATAGAGACATTAGATATAGCTGGTCTGTCATAATATAATAGAGACAGTAGATCTAGCTGGTCTGTCATAATATAATAGAGACAGTAGATCTAGCTGGTCTGTCATAATATAATAGAGACAGTAGATCTAGCTGGTCTGTCATAATATAATAGAGACAATAGATCTAGCTGGGCTGTCATTATATAATAGAGACAGTAGATCTAGCTGGTCTGTCATAATATAATAGAGACATTAGATCTAGCTGGTCTGTCATAATGTAATAGAGACATTAGATATAGCTGGTCTGTCATAATATAATAGAGACAGTAGATCTAGCTGGTCTGTCATAATATAATAGAGACAGTAGATCTAGCTGGTCTGTCATAATATAATAGAGACAGTAGATCTAGCTGGTCTGTCATAATATAATAGAGACATTAGATCTAGCTGGCCTGTCATAATATAATAGATACTGTAGATCTAGCTGGTCTGTCATAATGTAATAGAGACATTAGATCTAGCTGGTCTGTCATAATATAATAGAGACAGTATATCTAGCTGGTCTGTCATAATATAATAGAGACAGTAGATCTAGCTGGTTTGTCATAATATAATAGAGACAGTAGATCTAGCTGGTCTGTCATAATATAATAGAGACAGTAGATCTAGCTGGTCTGTCATAATATAATAGAGATAGTAGATCTAGCTGGTCTGTCATAATGTAATAGAGACATTAGATCTAGCTGGTCTGTCATAATGTAATAGAGACATTAGATCTAGCTGGTCTGTCATAATGTAATAGAGACATTAGATCTAGCTGGTCTGTCATTATATAATAGAGACATTAGATCTAGCTGGTCTGTCATTATATAATAGAGACAATAGATCTAGCTGGGAAGTCATTATATAATAGAGACAGTAGATCTAGCTGGTCTGTCATAATATAAAAGAGACATTAGATCTACCTGGTCTGTCATAATGTAATAGAGACATTAGATCTAGCTGGTCTGTCATAGTATAATAGAGGCAGTAGATCTAGCTGGTCTGTCATTATATAATAGAGACAGTAGATCTAGCTGGTCTGTCATAATATAATAGAGACATTAGATCTAGCTGGTCTGTCATAATATACTAGATACTGTAGATCTAGCTGGTCTGTCATAATATAATAGAGACATTAGATCTAGCTGGTCTGTCATAATATAATAGAGAGAGTAGATCTAGCTGGTCTGTCATAATGTAATAGAGACAGTAGATCTAGCTGGTCTGTCATAATATAATAGAGAGAGTAGATCTAGCTGGTCTGTCATAATATAATAGATACTGTAGATCTAGCTGGTCTGTCATAATATAATAGAGACAGTAGATCTAGCTGGTCTGTCATAATATAATAGAGACAGTAGATCTAGCTGGTTTGTCATAATATAATAGAGACAATAGATCTAGCTGGGCTGTCATTATATAATAGAGACAGTAGATCTAGCTGGTCTTTCATAATAAAACAGAGACAGTAATTCTAGCTGGTCTGTCATAATATAATAGATACTGTAGATCTAGCTGGTCTGTCATAATATAATAGAGAGAGTAGATCTAGCTGGTCTGTCATAGTAAAATAGAGAGAGTAGATCTAGCTGGTCTGTCATAATATAATAGAGACAGTATATCTAGCTGAACTGTCATAATATAATAGAGACAGTAGATCTAGCTGGTCTGTCATAATATAATAGAGACAGTAGATCTAGCTGGTCTGTCATAATATACTAGATACTGTAGATCTAGCTGGTCTGTCATAATATAATAGAGACATTAGATCTAGCTGGTCTGTCATAAAATAATAGAGACAGTATATCTAGCTGAACTGTCATAATATAATAGAGACAGTAGATCTAGCTGGTCTGTCATAATATAATAGAGACTGTAGATCAAGCTGGTCTGTCATAATATAATAGAGACAGTATATCTAGCTGGTCTGTCATAATATAATAGAGACAGTAGATCTAGCTGGTCTGTCATAATATAATAGAGAGAGTAGATCTAGCTGGTCTGTCATAATATAATAGATACTGTAGATCTAGCTGGTCTGTCATAATATAATAGAGACAGTAGATCTAGCTGGTCTGTCATAATATAATAGAGAAAGTAGATCTAGCTGGTTTGTCATAATATAATAGAGACAATAGATCTAGCTGGGCTGTCATTATATAATAGAGACAGTAGATCTAGCTGGTTTGTCATAATATAATAGAGACATTAGATCTAGCTGGTCTGTCATAATGTAATAGAGACATTAGATATAGCTGGTCTGTCATAATATAATAGAGACAGTAGATCTAGCTGGTCTGTCATAATATAATAGAGACAGTAGATCTAGCTGGTCTGTCATAATATAATAGAGAAAGTAGATCTAGCTGGTCTGTCATAATATAATAGAGACAATAGATCTAGCTGGGCTGTCATTATATAATAGAGACAGTAGATCTAGCTGGTCTGTCATAATATAATAGAGACATTAGATCTAGCTGGTCTGTCATAATGTAATAGAGACATTAGATATAGCTGGTCTGTCATAATATAATAGAGACATTAGATCTAGCTCGTCTGTCATAATGTAATAGAGACAGTAGATCTAGCTGGTCTGTCATAATATAATAGATACTGTAGATCTAGCTGGTCTGTCATAATATAATAGAGAGAGTAGATCTAGCTGGTCTGTCATAGTAAAATAGAGAGAGTAGATCTAGCTGGTCTGTCATAATATAATAGAGACAGTATATCTAGCTGAACTGTCATAATATAATAGAGACAGTAGATCTAGCTGGTCTGTCATAATGTAATAGTGACAGTAGATCTAGCTGGTCTGTCATAATATACTAGATACTGTAGATCTAGCTGGTCTGTCATAATATAATAGAGACATTAGATCTAGCTGGTCTGTCATAATATAATAGAGACAGTATATCTAGCTGAACTGTCATAATATAATAGAGACAGTAGATCTAGCTGGTCTGTCATAATATAATAGAGACTGTAGATCTAGCTGGTCTGTCATAATATAATAGAGACAGTAGATCTAGCTGGTCTGTCATAATATAATAGAGACAGTAGATCTAGCTGGTCTGTCATAATATAATAGAGAGAGTAGATCTAGCTGGTCTGTCATAAAAAAATAGAGACATTAGATCTAGCTGGTCTGTCATAATATAATAGAGAGAGTAGATCTAGCTGGTCTGTCATAATATAATAGAGACTGTAGATCTAGCTGGTCTGTCATAATATAATAGAGACAGTAGATCTAGCTGGTCTGTCATAATATAATAGAGAAAGTAGATCTAGCTGGTTTGTCATAATATAATAGAGACAATAGATCTAGCTGGTCTGTCATTATATAATAGAGACAGTAGATCTAGCTGGTTTGTCATAATATAATAGAGACATTAGATCTAGCTGGTCTGTCATAATGTAATAGAGACATTAGATATAGCTGGTCTGTCATAATATAATAGAGACAGTAGATCTAGCTGGTCTGTCATAATATAATAGAGACATTAGATCTAGCTGGTCTGTCATAATATAATAGAGAAAGTAGATCTAGCTGGTCTGTCATAATATAATAGAGACAGTAGATCTAGCTGGTCTGTCATAATATAATAGAGACAGTAGATCTAGCTGGTCTGTCATAATATAATAGAGACATTAGATCTAGCTGGTCTGTCATAATGTAATAGAGACATTAGATATAGCTGGTCTGTCATAATATAATAGAGACATTAGATCTAGCTCGTCTGTCATAATGTAATAGAGACATTAGATCTAGCTGGTCTGTCATAATATAATAGAGACATTAGATCTAGCTGGTCTGTCATAATATAATAGAGACATTAGATCTAGCTGGCCTGTCATAATATAATAGATACTGTAGATCTAGCTGGTCTGTCATAATATAATAGAGACATTAGATCTAGCTGGTCTGTCATAATATAATAGAGACAGTAGATCTAGCTGGTCTGTCATAATATAATAGAGACAGTAGATCTAGCTGGTTTGTCATAATATAATAGAGACAGTAGATCTAGCTGGTCTGTCATAATATAATAGAGACAGTAGATCTAGCTGGTCTGTCATAATATAATAGAGATAGTAGATCTAGCTGGTCTGTCATAATATAATAGAGACATTAGATCTAGCTGGTCTGTCATAATATAATAGAGACATTAGATCTAGCTGGTCTGTCATAATATAATAGAGACAGTAGATCTAGCTGGCCTGTCATTATATAATAGAGACAGTAGATCTAGCTTGTCTGTCATTATATAATAGAGACAGTATATCTAGCTGGTCTGTCATAATATAATAGAGACAGTAGATCTAGCTGGTCTGTCATAATATAAAAGAGACATTAGATCTAGCTGGTCTGTCATAATATAATAGAGACATTAGATCTAGCTGGTCTGTCATAATATAATAGAGACAGTAGATCTAGCTGGTCTGTCATAATATAATAGAGACAGTATATCTAGCTGGTCTGTCATAATATAATAGAGACATTAGATCTAGCTGGCCTGTCATAATATAATAGATACTGTAGATCTAGCTGGTCTGTCATAATATAATAGAGACATTAGATCTAGCTGGTCTGTCATAATATAATAGAGACAGTATATCTAGCTGGTCTGTCATAATATAATATAGACAGTAGATCTAGCTGGTCTGTCATAATATAATAGAGACAGTAGATCTAGCTGGTCTGTCATAATATAATAGAGACAGTAGATCTAGCTGGTCTGTCATAATATAATAGAGACAGTAGATCTAGCTGGTCTGTCATAATATAATAGAGACAGTAGATCTAGCTGGTCTGTCATAATATAATAGAGACAGTAGATCTAGCTGGTCTGTCATAAAAAAATAGAGACAGTAGATCTAGCTGGTCTGTCATAATATAATAGAGAGAGTAGATCTAGCTGGTCTGTCATAATATAATAGAGACTGTAGATCTAGCTGGTCTGTCATAATATAATAGAGACAGTAGATCTAGCTGGTCTGTCATTATATAATAGAGAAAGTAGATCTAGCTGGTCTGTCATAATATAATAGAGACAGTAGATCTAGCTGGTCTGTCATAATATAATAGAGACAGTAGATCTAGCTGGTCTGTCATAATATAATAGAGACATTAGATCTAGCTGGTCTGTCATAATGTAATAGAGACATTAGATATAGCTGGTCTGTCATAATATAATAGAGACATTAGATCTAGCTGGTCTGTCATAATATAATAGAGACAGTAGATCTAGCTGGTCTGTCATAATATAATAGAGACATTAGATCTAGCTGGTCTGTCATAATATAATAGAGACATTAGATCTAGCTGGCCTGTCATAATATACTAGATACTGTAGATCTAGCTGGTCTGTCATAATATAATAGAGACATTAGATCTAGCTGGTCTGTCATAATATAATAGAGACAGTAGATCTAGCTGGTCTGTCATAATATAATAGAGACAGTAGATCTAGCTGGTTTGTCATAATATAATAGAGACAGTAGATCTAGCTGGTCTTTCATAATATAATAGAGACAGTAGATCTAGCTGGTCTGTCATAATGTAATAGAGACATTAGATCTAGCTGGTCTGTCATAATATAATAGAGAGAGTAGATCTAGCTGGTCTGTCATAATATAATAGAGACTGTAGATCTAGCTGGTCTGTCATAATATAATAGAGACATTAGATCTAGCTGGTCTGTCATAATATAATAGAGAAAGTAGATCTAGCTGGTCTGTCATAATATAATAGAGACATTAGATCTAGCTGGTCTGTCATAATATAATAGAGACAGTAGATCTAGCTGGTCTGTCATAATATAATAGAGACATTAGATCTAGCTGGTCTGTCATAATGTAATAGAGACATTAGATATAGCTGGTCTGTCATAATATAATAGAGACATTAGATCTAGCTGGTCTGTCATAATATAATAGAGACAGTAGATCTAGCTGGTCTGTCATTATATAATAGAGACAATAGATCTAGCTGGTCTGTCATAATATAATAGAGACATTAGATCTAGCTGGCCTGTCATAATATAATAGATACTGTAGATCTAGCTGGTCTGTCATAATATAATAGAGACATTAGATCTAGCTGGTCTGTCATAATATAATAGAGACAGTAGATCTAGCTGGTCTGTCATAATATAATAGAGACAGTAGATCTAGCTGGTCTGTCATAATATAATAGAGACAGTAGATCTAGCTCGTCTGTCATAATATAATAGAGACAGTAGATCTAGCTGGTCTTTCATAATATAATAGAGACAGTAGATCTAGCTGGTCTGTCATAATATAATAGAGACATTAGATCTAGCTGGTCTGTCATAATGTAATAGAGATATTAGATCTAGCTGGTCTGTCATAATATAATAGAGACATTAGATCTAGCTGGTCTGTCATTATATAATAGAGGCAGTAGATCTAGCTGGTCTGTCATTATATAATAGAGACATTAGACCTAGCTGGTCTGTCATAATGTAATAGAGACAGTAGATCTAGCTGGTCTGTCATAATATAATAGAGACTGTAGATCTAGCTGGTCTGTCATAATATAATAGAGAGAGTAGATCTAGCTGGTCTGTCATAGTAAAATAGAGAGAGTAGATCTAGCTGGTCTGTCATAATATAATAGAGACAGTATATCTAGCTGGTCTGTCATAAAATAATAGAGACAGTAGATCTAGCTGGTCTGTCATAATGTAATAGAGACAGTAGATCTAGCTGGTCTGTCATAATATAATAGAGACAGTAGATCTAGCTGGTCTGTCATTATATAATAGAGACAGTAGATCTAGCTGGTCTGTCATAATATAATAGAGACATTAGATCTAGCTGGCCTGTCATAATATAATAGATACTGTAGATCTACCTGGTCTGTCATAATATAATAGAGACATTAGATCTAGCTGGTCTGTCATAATATAATAGAGACAGTATATCTAGCTGGTCTGTCATAATATAATAGAGACATTAGATCTAGCTGGCATGTCATAATATAATAGATACTGTAGATCTAGCTGGTCTGTCATAATATAATAGAGACATTAGATCTAGCTGGTCTGTCATAATATAATAGAGACAGTATATCTAGCTGGTCTGTCATAATATAATATAGACAGTAGATCTAGCTGGTCTGTCATAATATAATAGAGACAGTAGATCTAGCTGGTCTGTCATAATATAATAGAGACAGTAGATCTATCTGGTCTGTCATAATATAATAGAGACAGTAGATCTAGCTGGTCTGTCATAATATAATAGAGACAGTAGATCTAGCTGGTCTGTCATAATATAATAGAGAGAGTAGATCTAGCTGGTCTGTCATAAAAAAATAGAGACAGTAGATCTAGCTGGTCTGTCATAATATAATAGAGAGAGTAGATCTAGCTGGTCTGTCATAATATAATAGAGACAGTAGATCTAGCTGGTCTGTCATAATATAATAGAGACAGTAGATCTAGCTGGTCTGTCATAATATAATAGAGAAAGTAGATCTAGCTGGTCTGTCATAATATAATAGAGACAGTAGATCTAGCTGGTCTGTCATAATATAATAGAGACAGTAGATCTAGCTGGTCTGTCATAATATAATAGAGACATTAGATCTAGCTGGTCTGTCATAATGTAATAGAGACATTAGATCTAGCTGGTCTGTCATAATGTAATAGAGACATTAGATCTAGCTCGTCTGTCATAATGTAATAGAGACATTAGATCTAGCTGGTCTGTCATAATATAATAGAGACATTAGATCTAGCTGGTCTGTCATAATATAATAGAGACATTAGATCTAGCTGGCCTGTCATAATATAATAGATACTGTAGATCTAGCTGGTCTGTCATAATATAATAGAGACATTAGATCTAGCTGGTCTGTCATAATATAATAGAGACAGTAGATCTAGCTGGTCTGTCATAATATAATAGAGACAGTAGATCTAGCTGGTTTGTCATAATATAATAGAGACAGTAGATCTAGCTGGTCTGTCATAATATAATAGAGACAGTAGATCTAGCTGGTCTTTCATAATATAATAGAGACAGTAGATCTAGCTGGTCTGTCATAATATAATAGAGACATTAGATCTAGCTGGTCTGTCATAATGTAATAGAGATATTAGATCTAGCTGGTCTGTCATAATATAATAGAGACAGTAGATCTAGCTGGTCTGTCATAATATAATAGAGACATTAGATCTAGCTGGTCTGTCATTATATAATAGAGACATTAGACCTAGCTGGTCTGTCATAATGTAATAGAGACATTAGATCTAGCTGGTCTGTCATAATATAATAGAGACAGTAGATCTAGCTGGTCTGTCATAATATAATAGAGAGAGTAGATCTAGCTGGTCTGTCATAATAAAATAGAGAGAGTAGATCTAGCTGGTCTGTCATAATATAATAGAGACAGTATATCTAGCTGGTTTGTCATAAAATAATAGAGACAGTAGATCTAGCTGGTCTGTCATAATGTAATAGAGACATTAGATCTAGCTGGTCTGTCATAATATAATAGAGACAGTAGATCTAGCTGGTCTGTCATTATATAATAGAGACATTAGATCTAGCTGGTCTGTCATAATATAATAGAGACATTAGATCTAGCTGGCCTGTCATAATATACTAGATACTGTAGATCTACCTGGTCTGTCATAATATAATAGAGACATTAGATCTAGCTGGTCTGTCATAATATTATAGAGACAGTATATCTAGCTTGTCTGTCATAATATAATAGAGACATTAGATCTAGCTGGTCTGTCATAATATAATAGAGACTGTAGATCTAGCTGGTCTGTCATAATATAATAGAGACAGTAGACCTAGCTGGTCTGTCATAATATAATAGAGACAGTAGATCTAGCTGGTCTGTCATAATATAATAGAGAGAGTAGATCTAGCTGGTCTGTCATAATAAAATAGAGACAGTAGATCTAGCTGGTCTGTCATAATATAATAGAGACAGTAGATCTAGCTGAACTGTCATAATATAATAGAGACAGTAGATCTAGCTGGTCTGTCATAATATAATAGTGACAGTAGATCTAGCTGGTCTGTCATAATATAATAGAGACAGTAGATCTAGCTGGTCTGACATTATATAATAGAGGCAGTAGATCTAGCTGGTCTGTCATAATATAATAGAGACATTAGATCTAGCTGGCCTGTCATAATATAATAGATACTGTAGATCTACCTGGTCTGTCATAATATAATAGAGACATTAGATCTAGCTGGTCTGTCATAATATAATAGAGACAGTATATCTAGCTGGTCTGTCATAATATAATAGAGACAGTAGATCTAGCTGGTCTGTCATAATATAATAGAGACTGTAGATCTAGCTGGTCTGTCATAATATAATAGAGACAGTAGACCTAGCTGGTCTGTCATAATATAATAGAGACAGTAGATCTAGCTGGTCTGTCATAATATAATAGAGACATTAGATCTAGCTGGTCTGTCATGATATAAGAGAGACAGTAGATCTAGGTGGTTTGTCATAATATAATAGAGACAGTAGATCAAGCTGGTCTGTCATAATATAATAGAGACAGTATATCTAGCTGGTCTGTCATAATATAATAGAGACAGTAGATCTAGCTGGTCTGTCATTATATAATAGAGACAGTATATCTAGCTGGTCTGTCATAATATAATAGAGACAGTAGATCTAGCTGGTCTGTCATAATATAAAAGAGACATTAGATCTAGCTGGTCTGTCATAATGTAATAGAGACATTAGATCTAGCTGGTCTGTCATAATATAATAGATGCAGTAGATCTAGCTGGTCTGTCATTATATAATAGAGACAGTAGATCTAGCTGGTCTGTCATAATATAATAGAGACATTAGATCTAGCTGGCCTGTCATAATATACTAGATACTGTAGATCTAGCTGGTCTGTCATAATATAATAGAGACATTAGATCTAGCTGGTCTGTCATAATATAATAGAGACAGTAGATCTAGCTGGTCTGTCATAATATAATATAGACAGTAGATCTAGCTGGTGTGTCATAATATAATAGAGACAGTAGATCTAGCTGGTCTGTCATAATATAATAGATACTGTAGATCTAGCTGGTCTGTCATAATATAATAGAGAGAGTAGATCTAGCTGGTCTGTCATAAAAAAATAGAGACAGTAGATCTAGCTGGTCTGTCATAATATAATAGAGACAGTATATCTAGCTGAACTGTCATAATATAATAGAGACAGTAGATCTAGCTGGTCTGTCATAATATAATAGAGACAGTAGATCAAGCTGGTCTGTCATAATATAATAGAGACAGTAGATCTAGCTGGTCTGTCATAATATAATAGAGACAGTAGATCTAGCTGGTCTGTCATTATATAATAGAGACAGTATATCTAGCTGGTCTGTCATAATATAATAGAGACAGTAGATCTAGCTGGTCTGTCATAATATAAAAGAGACATTAGATCTAGCTGGTCTGTCATAATGTAATAGAGACATTAGATCTAGCTGGTCTGTCATAATATAATAGATGCAGTAGATCTAGCTGGTCTGTCATTATATAATAGAGACAGTAGATCTAGCTGGTCTGTCATAATATAATAGAGACATTAGATCTAGCTGGCCTGTCATAATATACTAGATACTGTAGATCTAGCTGGTCTGTCATAATATAATAGAGACATTAGATCTAGCTGGTCTGTCATAATATAATAGAGACAGTATATCTAGCTGGTCTGTCATAATATAATAGAGACAGTAGATCTAGCTGGTCTGTCATAATATAATAGAGACAGTAGATCTAACTGGTCTGTCATAATATAATAGAGACAGTAGATCTAGCTGGTCTGTCATAATATAATAGAGACAGTAGATCTAGCTGGTCTGTCATAATATAATAGAGACTGTAGATCTAGCTGGTCTGTCATAATATAATAGAGAGAGTAGATCTAGCTGGTCTGTCATAATATAATAGAGACAGTAGATCTAGCTGGTCTGTCATAATATAATAGAGACAGTAGATCTAGCTGGTCTGTCATAATATAATAGAGACAGTAGATCTAGCTGGTCTGTCAAAATATAATAGAGACAGTAGATCTAGCTGGTCTGTCATAATATAATAGAGACGGTAGATCTAGCTGGTTTGTCATAATATAATAGAGACAATAGATCTAGCTGGGCTGTCATTATATAATAGAGACAGTAGATCTAGCTGGTCTGTCATAATATAATAGAGACAGTAGATCTAGCTGGTCTGTCATAATGTAATAGAGACATTAGATATAGCTGGTCTGTCATAATATAATAGAGACATTAGATCTAGCTGGTCTGTCATAATGTAATAGAGACATTAGATATAGCTGGTCTGTCATAATATAATAGAGACATTAGATCTAGCTCGTCTGTCATAATGTAATAGAGACATTAGATCTAGCTGGTCTGTCATAATATTATTAGAGGCAGTAGATCTAGCTGGTTTGTCATAATATAATAGAGACAATAGATCTAGCTGGGCTGTCATTATATAATAGAGACAGTAGATCTAGCTGGTCTGTCATAATATAATAGATACTGTAGATCTAGCTGGTCTGTCATAATATAATAGAGACAGTAGATCTAGCTGGTCTGTCATAATATAATAGAGACATTAGATCTAGCTGGTCTGTCAAAATATAATAGAGACAGTAGATCTAGCTGGTCTGTCATAATATAATAGAGACATTAGATCTAGCTGGCCTGTCATAATATACTAGATACTGTAGATCTAGCTGGTCTGTCATAATTTAATAAAGACATTAGATCATGCTGGTCTGTCATAATATAATAGAGACAGTATATCTAGCTGGTCTGTCATAATATAATAGAGACAGTAGATCTAGCTGGTCTGTCATAATATAATAGAGACAGTAAATCTTGCTGGTCTGTCATAATATAATAGAGACTGTAGATCTAGCTGGTCTGTCATAATATAATAGAGACAGTAGATCTAGCTGGTCTGTCATAATATAATAGAGACAGTAGATCTAGCTGGTCTGTCATAATATAATAGAGGCAGTAGATCTAGCTGGTCTGTCATTATATAATAGAGACAGTATATCTAGCTGGTCTGTCATAATATAATAGAGACAGTAGATCTAGCTGGCCTGTCATAATATAAAAGAGACATTAGATCTAGCTGGTCTGTCATAATGTAATAGAGACATTAGATCTAGCTGGTCTGTCATAATATAATAGAGACAGTAGATCTAGCTGGTCTGTCATTATATAATAGAGACAGTAGATCTAGCTGGTCTGTCATAATATAATAGAGACATTAGATCTAGCTGGCCTGTCATAATATACTAGATACTGTAGATCTAGCTGGTCTGTCATAATATAATAGAGACAGTATATCTAGCTGGTCTGTCATAATATAATATAGACAGTAGATCTATCTGGTCTGTCATAATATAATAGAGACAGTAGATCTAGCTGGTCTGTCATAATATAATAGATACTGTAGATCTAGCTGGTCTGTCATAATATAATAGAGAGAGTAGATCTAGCTGGTCTGTCATATAAAAATAGAGACAGTAGATCTAGCTGGTCTGTCATAATATAATAGAGACAGTATATCTAGCTGAACTGTCATAATATAATAGAGACAGTAGATCTAGCTGGTCTGTCATAATATAATAGAGACAGTAGATCAAGCTGGTCTGTCATAATATAATAGAGACAGTATATCTAGCTGGTCTGTCATAATATAATAGAGACAGTAGATCTAGCTGGTCTGTCATTATATAAAAGAGACAGTATATCTAGCTGGTCTGTCATAATATAATAGAGACAGTAGATCTAGCTGGTCTGTCATAATATAAAAGAGACATTAGATCTAGCTGGTCTGTCATAATATAATAGAGACATTAGATCTAGCTGGTCTGTCATAATATAATAGAGACAGTAGATCTAGCTGGTCTGTCATAATATAATAGAGACAGTAGATCTAGCTGGTCTGTCATAATATAATAGAGACATTAGATCTAACTGGCCTGTCATAATATAATAGAGACTGTAGATCTAGCTGGTCTGTCATAATATAATAGAGACATTAGATCTAGCTGGTCTGTCATAATATAATAGAGACAGTAGATCTAGCTGGTCTGTCATAATATAATATAGACAGTAGATCTAGCTGGTCTGTCATAATATAATAGAGACAGTAGATCTAGCTGGTCTGTCATAATATAATAGAGACAGTAGATCTATCTGGTCTGTCATAATATAATAGAGACAGTAGATCTAGCTGGTCTGTCATAATATAATAGATACTGTAGATCTAGCTGGTCTGTCATAATATAATAGAGAGAGTAGATCTAGCTGGTCTGTCATAAAAAATAGAGACAGTAGATCTAGCTGGTCTGTCATAATATAATAGAGAGAGTAGATCTAGCTGGTCTGTCATAATATAATAGATACTGTAGATCTAGCTGGTCTGTCATAACATAATTTAGACAGTAGATCTAGCTGGTCTGTCATAATATAATAGAGAAAGTAGATCTAGCTGGTTTGTCATAATATAATAGAGACAATAGATCTAGCTGGGCTGTCATTATATAATAGAGACAGTAGATCTAGCTGGTCTGTCATAATATAATAGAGACATTAGATCTAGCTGGTCTGTCATAATGTAATAGAGACATTAGATATAGCTGGTCTGTCATAATATAATAGAGACATTAGATCTAGCTCGTCTGTCATAATATTATAAGAGGCAGTAGATCTAGCTGGTTTGTCATAATATAATAGAGACAATAGATCTAGCTGGGCTGTCATTATATAATAGAGACAGTAGATCTAGCTGGTCTGTCATAATATAATAGATACTGTAGATCTAGCTGGTCTGTCATAATATAATAGAGGCAGTAGATCTAGCTGGTCTGTCATTATATAATAGAGACAGTAGATCTAGCTGGTCTGTCATAATATAATAGAGGCAGTAGATCTAGCTGGTCTGTCATTATATAATAGAGACAGTAGATCTAGCTGGTCTGTCATAATATAATAGAGACATTAGATCTAGTTGGCCTGTCATAATATACTAGATACTGTAGATCTAGCTGGTCTGTCATAATTTAATAAATACATTAGATCATGCTGGTCTGTCATAATATAATAGAGACAGTATATCTAGCTTGTCTGTCATAATATAATAGAGACAGTAGATCTAGCTGGTCTGTCATAATATAATAGAGACAGTAGATCTTGCTGGTCTGTCATAATATAATAGACACTGTAGATCTAGCTGGTCTGTCATAATATAATAGAGGCAGTAGATCTAGCTGGTCTGTCATTATATAATAGACACAGTAGATCTAGCTGGTCTGTCATAATATAATAGAGGCAGTAGATCTAGCTGGTCTGTCATTATATAATAGAGACAGTATATCTAGCTGGTCTGTCATAACATAATAGAGACAGTAGATCTAGCTGGTCTGTCATAATATAAAAGAGACATTAGATCTAGCTGGTCTGTCATAATATAATAGAGACATTAGATCTAGCTGGTCTGTCATAATATAATAGAGACATTAGATCTAGCTGGTCTGTCATAATATAATAGAGACAGTAGATCTAGCTGGTCTGTCATAATATAATAGAGACATTAGATCTAGCTGGCCTGTCATAATATACTAGATACTGTAGATCTAGCTGGTCTGTCATAATATAATAGAGAGAGTAGATCTAGCTGGTCTGTCATAATATAATAGAGAGAGTAGATCTAGCTGGTCTGTCATAATATAATAGAGACAGTAGATCTAGCTGGTCTGTCATAATATAATAGAGACAGTAGATCTAGCTGGTCTGTCATAATATAATAGAGACAGTAGATCGAGCTGGTCTGTCATAATATAATAGAGACAGTATATCGAGCTGGTCTGTCATAATATAATAGAGACAGTAGATCTAGCTGGTCTGTCATAATATAATAGAGACATTAGATCTAGCTGGTCTGTCATAATATAATAGAGACAGTAGATCTAGCTGGTCTGTCATAATATAATAGAGACATTGGATCTAGCTGGCCTGTCATAATATAATAGATACTGTAGATCTAGCTGGTCTGTCATAATATAATAGAGACATTAGATCTAGCTGGTCTGTCATAATATAATAGAGACAGTAGATCAAGCTGGTCTGTCATAATATAATAGAGACAGTAGATCTATCTGGTCTGTCATAATATAATAGAGACAGTAGATCTAGCTGGTCTGTCATAATATAATAGATACTGTAGATCTAGCTGGTCTGTCATAATATAATAGAGAGAGTAGATCTAGCTGGTCTGTCATAATATAATAGAGAAAGTAGATCTAGCTGGTTTGTCATAATATAATAGAGACAATAGATCTAGCTGGGCTGTCATTATATAATAGAGACAGTAGATCTAGCTGGTCTGTCATAATATTATAAGAGGCAGTAGATCTAGCTGGTTTGACATAATATAATAGAGACAATAGATCTAGCTGGGCTGTCATTAAATAATATAGACTGTAGATCTAGCTGGTCTGTCATAATATAATAGATACTGTAGATCTAGCTGGTCTGTCATAATATAATAGAGGCAGTAGATCTAGCTGGTCTGTCATTATATAATATAGACAGTAGATCTAGCTGGTCTGTCATAATATAATAGAGACAGTAGATCTAGCTGGTCTGTCATAATATAATAGAGACAGTAGATCTAGCTGGTCTGTCATAATATAATAGAGACATTAGATCTAGTTGGCCTGTCATAATATACTAGATACTGTAGATCTAGCTGGTCTGTCGTAATTTAATAAATACATTAGATCATGCTGGTCTGTCATAATATAATAGAGACAGTATATCTAGCTTGTCTGTCATAATATAATAGAGACAGTAGATCTAGCTTGTCTGTCATAATATAATAGAGACAGTAGATCTAGCTGGTCTGTCATAATATAATAGACACTGTAGATCTAGCTGGTCTGTCATAATATAATAGAGGCAGTAGATCTAGCTGGTCTGTCATTATATAATAGAGACAGTAGATCTAGCTGGTCTGTCATAATATAATAGAGGCAGTAGATCTAGCTGGTCTGTCATTATATAATAGAGACAGTATATCTAGCTGGTCTGTCATAATATAATAGAGACAGTAGATCTAGCTGGTCTGTCATAATATAAAAGAGACATTAGATCTAGCTGGTCTGTCATAATGTAATAGAGACATTAGATCTAGCTGGTCTGTCATAATATAATAGATGCAGTAGATCTAGCTGGTCTGTCATTATATAATAGAGACAGTAGATCTAGCTGGTCTGTCATAATATAATAGAGACATTAGATCTAGCTGGCCTGTCATAATATACTAGATACTGTAGATCTATCTGGTCTGTCATAATATAATAGAGAGAGTAGATCTAGCTGGTCTGTCATAAAAAAATGGAGACAGTAGATCTAGCTGGTCTGTCATAATATAATAGAGACAGTATATCTAGCTGGTCTGTCATAATATAATAGAGACAGTAGATCTAGCTGGTCTGTCATAATATAATAGAGACAGTATATCTAGCTGGTCTGTCATAATATAATAGAGACAGTAGATCTAGCTGGTCTGTCATTATATAATAGAGACAGTATATCTAGCTGGTCTGTCATAATATAATAGAGACAGTAGATCTAGCTGGCCTGTCATAATATAAAAGAGACATTAGATCTAGCTGGTCTGTCATAATGTAATAGAGACATTAGATCTAGCTGGTCTGTCATAATATAATAGAGACAGTAGATCTAGCTGGTCTGTCATTAAATAATAGAGACAGTAGATCTAGCTGGTCTGTCATAATATAATAGAGACATTGGATCTAGCTGGCCTGTCATAATATAATAGAGACTGTAGATCTAGCTGGTCTGTCATAATATAATAGAGACATTAGATCTAGCTGGTCTGTCATAATATAATAGAGACAGTAGATCTAGCTGGTCTGTCATAATATAATAGAGACAGTAGATCTATCTGGTCTGTCATAATATAATAGAGACAGTAGATCTAGCTGGTCTGTCATAATATAATAGAGACAGTAGATCTAGCTGGTCTGTCATAATATAATAGAGACAGTAGATCTAGCTGGTCTGTCATAATATAATAGAGACATTAGATCTAGCTGGTCTGTCATTATATAATAGAGACAGTAGATCTAGCTGGTCTGTCATAATATAATAGAGACATTAGATCTAGCTGGTCTGTCATAATGTAATAGAGACATTAGATATAGCTGGTCTGTCATAATATAATAGAGACATTAGATCTAGCTGGTCTGTCATAATGTAATAGAGCCATTAGATCTAGCTGGTCTGTCATAATATTATAAGAGGCAGTAGATCTAGCTGGTTTGACATAATATAATAGAGACAATAGATCTAGCTGGGCTGTCATTAAATAATAGAGACTGTAGATCTAGCTGGTCTGTCATAATATAATAGATACTGTAGATCTAGCTGGTCTGTCATAATATAATAGAGGCAGTAGATCTAGCTGGTCTGTCATAATATAATAGAGACAGTAGATCTAGCTGGTCTGTCATAATATAATAGAGACAGTATATCTAGCAGGGTCTGTCATAATATAATAGAGACAGTAGATCTAGCTGGTCTGTCATAATATAATAGAGACAGTAGATCTAGTTGGTCTGTCATAATATAATAGAGACTGTAGATCTAGCTGGTCTGTCATAATATAATAGAGACATTAGATCTAGCTGGTCTGTCATAATATAATAGAGACATTAGATCTAGCTGGTCTGTCATAATATAATAGAGACATTAGATCTAGCTGGTCTGTCATAATATAATAGAGACATTAGATCTAGCTGGTCTGTCATAATATAATAGAGACAGTATATCTAGCTGGTCTGTCATAATATAATAGAGACATTAGATCTAGCTGGTCTGTCATAATGTAATAGAGATATTAGATCTAGCTGGTCTGTCATAATATAATAGAGACATTAGATCTAGCTGGTCTGTCATAATTTAATAGAGATATTAGATCTAGCTGGTCTGTCATAATAAAATAGATACTGTACATCTAGCTGCTCTGTCATAATATATTAGAGGCAGTAGATCTAGCTGGTCTGTCATTATATAATAGAGACATTAGATCTAGCTGGTCTGTCATAATATAATAGAGACATTCGATCTAGCTGGTCTGTCATAATATAATAGAGACAGTAGATCTAGCTGGTCTGTCATAATATAATAAAGGGGGTAGATCTAGCTGGCCTGTCAAAATATAATAGAGACATTAGATCTAGCTGGTCTGTCATAATATAATAGGGACAGTATATATCTAGCCGGTCTGTCATAATATAATAGAGACAGTAGATCTTGCTGGTCTGTCATAATATAATAGAGACAGTAGATCTAGCTGGTCTGTCATAATATAATAGATAATGTAGATCTAGCTGGTCTGTCATAATATAATAGAGACATTAGATCTAGCTGGTCTGTCATACTATAATAGAGACAGTAGATCTAGCTGGTCTGTCATAATATAATAGAGACATTAGATCTAGCTGGTCTGTCATAATATAATAGAGACATTAGATCTAGCTGGTCTGTCATAATATAATAGAGACAGTAGATCTTGCTGGTCTGTCATAATATAATAGAGACATTAGATCTAGCTGGTCTGTCATAATGTAATAGAGACATTAGATCTAGCTGGTCTGTCATAATATAATAGAGACATTAGATCTAGCTGGTCTGTCATAATTTAATAGAGATATTAGATCTAGCTGGTCTGTCATAATATAATAGATACTGTACATCTAGCTGCTCTGTCATAATATATTAGAGGCAGTAGATCTAGCTGGTCTGTCATTATATAATAGAGACATTCGATCTAGCTGGTCTGTCATAATATAATAGAGACATTAGATCTAGCTGGTCTGTCATAATATAATAGAGACAGTAGATCTAGCTGGTCTGTCATAATATAATAAAGACAGTAGACCTAGCTGGTCTGTCATAATATAATATAGACATTAGATCTAGCTGGTCTGTCATAATGTAATAGAGACATTAGATCTAGCTGGTCTGTCATAATGTAATAGAGACATTAGATCTAGCCGGTCTGTCATAATATAATAGAGACAGTAGATCTAGCTGGCCTGTCATACTATAATAGATACTGTAGATCTAGCTGGTCTGTCATAATATAATAGAGACATTAGATCTAGCTGGTCTGTCATAATGTAATAGAGACAGTAGATCTAGCTGGTCTGTCATAATATAATAGAGACAGTAGATCTAGCTGGCCTGTCAAAATATAATAGAGACAGTAGATCTAGCTGGTCTGTCATAATATAATAGAGACAGTATATCTAGCTGGTCTGTCATAATATAATAGAGACAGTAGATCTAGCTGGTCTGTCATAATGTAATAGAGACATTAGATCTAGCTGGTCTGTCATAATATAATAGAGACAGTAGATCTAGCTGGCCTGTCAAAATATAATAGATACTGTAGATCTAGCTGGCTTTATAATATAATGTATATCTTGGTCTGTCATAATATAATAGAGACAGTATATCTAGCTGGTCTGTCATAATATAATAGAGACAGTAGATCTAGCTGGTCTGTCATAATATAATAGAGACATTAGATCTAGCTCGTCTGTCATAATATAATAGAGGCAGTAGATCTAGCTCGTCTGTCATTATATAATAGAGACAGTAGATCTAGCTGGTCTGTCATAATATAATAGAGACATTAGATCTAGCTGGTCTGTCATAATATAATAGAGACATTAGATCTAGCTGGTCTGTCATAATATAATAGAGACAGTAGATCTAGCTGGTCTGTCATAATATAATAGAGGCAGTAGATCTAGCTGGTCTGTCATTATATAATAGAGACAGTAGATCTAGCTGGTCTGTCATAATATAATAGAGACATTAGATCTAGCTGGTCTGTCATAATGTAATAGAGACATTAGATCTAGCTGGTCTGTCATAATATAATAGAGACAGTATATCTAGCTGGTCTGTCATAATATAATAGAGACAGTAGATCTAGCTGGTCTGTCATAATATAATAGAGACATTAGATCTAGCTGGTCTGTCATAATTTAATAGAGATATTAGATCTAGCTGGTCTGTCATAATATAATAGAGACAGTAGATCTAGCTGATCTGTCATAATATAATAGAGACATTAGATCTAGCTGGTCTGTCATAATGTAATAGAGACATTAGATCTAGCTGGTCTGTCATAATATAATAGAGACATTAGATCTAGCTGGCCTGTCATAATATAATAGATACTGTAGATCTAGCTGGTCTGTCATAATGTAATAGAGACAGTAGATCTAGCTCGTCTGTCATAATATAATAGAGACATTAGATCTAGCTGGTCTGTCATAATATAATAGAGACAGTATATCTAGCTAGTCTGTCAAAATATAATAGAGACAATATATCTAGCAGGTCTGTCATAATATAATAGAGACATTAGATCTAGCTGGTCTGTCATAATAAAATAGAGACAGTAGATCTAGCTGGTCTGTCATAATATAATAGAGACAGTAGATCTAGCTGGTCTGTCATAATATAATAGAGACAGTAGATCTAGCTGGTCTGTCATAATATAATAGAGACATTAGATCTAGCTAGTCTGTCATAATGTAATAGAGACATTAGATCTAGCTGGTCTGTCATAATATAATAGAGACATTAGATCTAGCTGGTCTGTCATAATATAATAGAGACAGTAGATCTAGCTGGTCTGTCATAAAATAATAGATACTGTACATCTAGCTGCTCTGTCATAATATATTAGAGGCAGTAGATCTAGCTGGTCTGTCATTACATAATAGAGACAGTCGATCTAGCTGGTCTGTCATAATATAATAGAGACATTAGATCTAGCTGGTCTGTCATAATATAATAGAGACATTAGATCTAGCTGGTCTGTCATAATATAATAGAGACAGTAGATCTAGCTGGTCTGTCATAAAATAATAGATACTGTACATCTAGCTGCTCTGTCATAATATATTAGAGGCAGTAGATCTAGCTGGTCTGTCATTACATAATAGAGACAGTCGATCTAGCTGGTCTGTCATAATATAATAGAGACAGTAGATCTAGCTGGTCTGTCATAATATAATAGAGACATTCGATCTAGCTGGTCTGTCATAATATAATAGAGACATTAGATCTAGCTGGTCTGTCATAATATAATAGAGGCAGTAGATCTAGCTGGTCTGTCATTATATAATAGAGACAGTAGATCTAGCTGGTCTGTCATAATATAATAGAGACATTAGATCTAGCTGGTCTGTCATAATGTAATAGAGACATTAGATCTAGCTGATCTGTCATAATATAATAGAGACAGTATATCTAGCTGGTCTGTCATAATATAATAGAGACAGTAGATCTAGCTGGTCTGTCATAATGTAATAGAGACATTAGATCTAGCTGGTCTATCATAATATAATAGAGACAGTAGATCTAGCTGGCCTGTCATAATATAATAGAGACAGTAGATCTAGCTGGTCTGTCATAATATAATAGATACTGTACATCTAGCTGCTCTGTCATAATATAATAGAGGCAGTAGATCTAGCTGGTCTGTCATTGTATAATAGAGACAGTAGATCTAGCTGGTCTGTCATAATATAATAGAGGCAGTAGATCTAGCTGGTCTGTCATTGTATAATAGAGACAGTGGATCTAGCTGGTCTGTCATAATATAATAGAGACATTAGATCTAGCTGGTCTGTCATAATATAATAGAGACAGTAGATCTAGCTGGCCTGTCATAATATAATAGATACTGTAGATCTAGCTGGTCTGTCATAATATAATAGATACTGTAGATCTAGCTGGTCTGTCATAATATAATAGAGGCAGTATATCTAGCTGGTCTGTCATTATATAATAGAGACAGTAGATCTAGCTGGTCTGTCATAATATAATAGAGACATTAGATCTAGCTGGTCTGTCATAATGTAATAGAGACATTAGATCTAGCTGGTCTATCATAATATAATAGAGACAGTAGATCTAGCTGGCCTGTCATAATATAATAGATACTGTAGATCTAGCTGGTCTGTTATAATATAATAGAGACAGTATATCTAGCTGGTCTGTCATAATATAATAGAGACAGTAGATCTAACTGGTCTGTCATAATATAATAGAGACAGTAGATCTAGCTGGTCTGTCATAAAACAATAGTGACAGTAGATCTAGCTGGTCTGTCATAATATAATAGAGACATTATATCTAGCTGGTCTGTCATTATATAATAGAGACAGTAGATCTAGCTGGTCTGTCATAATATAATAGAGCCATTAGATCTAGCTGGTCTGTCATAATATAATAGAGACATTAGATCTAGCTGGTCTGTCATAATATAATAGAGACAGTAGATCTAGCTGGCCTGTCATAATATAATAGATACTGTAGATCTAGCTGGTCTGTCATAATATAATAGATACTGTAGATCTAGCTGGTCTGTCATAATATAATAGAGGCAGTATATCTAGCTGGTCTGTCATTATATAATAGAGACAGTAGATCTAGCTGGTCTGTCATAATATAATAGAGACATTAGATCTAGCTGGTCTGTCATAATGTAATAGAGACATTAGATCTAGCTGGTCTGTCATAATATAATAGAGACAGTAGATCTAGCTGGTCTGTCATAATATAATAGAGAGAGTAGATCTAGCTGGTCTGTCATAATATAATAGATACTGTACATCTAGCTGCTCTGTCATAATATAATAGAGGCAGTAGATCTAGCTGGTCTGTCATTGTATAATAGAGACAGTAGATCTAGCTGGTCTGTCATAATATAATAGAGACAGTAGATCTAGCTGGTCTGTCATTGTATAATAGAGACAGTGGATCTAGCTGGTCTGTCATAATATAATAGAGACATTAGATCTAGCTGGTCTGTCATTATATAATAGAGACAGTAGATGTAGCTGGTCTGTCATAATATAATAGAGACAGTAGATGTAGCTGGTCTGTCATAATATAATAGAGACAGTAGATATAGCTGGTCTGTCATAATATAATAGATACTGTACATCTAGCTGCTCTGTCATAATATAATAGAGGCAGTAGATCTAGCTGGTCTGTCATTATATAATAGAGACAGTAGATCTAGCTGGTCTGTCATAATATAATAGATACTGTAGATCTAGCTGGTCTGTCATAATATAATAGAGACATTAGATGTAGCTGGTCTGTCATAATATAATAGAGACAGTAGATCTAGCTGGTCTGTCATAATATAATAGAGAGAGTAGATCTAGCTGGCCTGTCATAATGTAATAGATACTGTAGATCTAGCTGGTCTGTCATAATAAAATAGAGACATTAGATCTAGCTGGTCTGTCATAATATAATAGAGACAGTAGATCTAGCTGGTCTGTCATAATATAATAGAGACATTAGATCTAGCTGGTCTGTCATAATATAATAAAGACAGTAGATCTAGCTGGTCTGTCATAATATAATAGAGACAGTAGATCTAGCTGGTCTGTCATAATATAATAGAGACATTAGATCTAGCTGGTCTGTCATAATATAATAGAGACAGTAGATCTAGCTGGTCTGTCATAATATAATAGATACTGTACATCTAGCTGCTCTGTCATAATATAATAGAGACAGTAGATCTAGCTGGTCTGTCATAATATAATAGAGACAGTAGATCTAGCTGGTCTGTCATAATATAATAGAGACAGTAGATGTAGCTGGTCTGTCATAATATAATAGAGACAGTAGATCTAGCTGGTCTGTCATAATATAATAGATACTGTACATCTAGCTGGTCTGTCATAATATAATAGAGGCAGTAGATCTAGCTGGTCTGTCATAATATAATAGAGACAGTAGATCTAGCTGGTCTGTCATAATATAATAGATACTGTAGATCTAGCTGGTCTGTCATAATATAATAGAGACATTAGATCTAGCTGGTCTGTCATAATATAATAGAGACAGTATATCTAGCTGGTCTATCATAATATAATAGAGACAGTAGATCTAGCTGGTCTGTCATAATATAATAGAGACATTAGATCTAGCTGGTCTGTCATAATATAATAGAGACAGTAGATCTAGCTGGTCTGTCATAATATAATAGAGACAGTAGATCTAGCTGGTTTGTCATAATATAATAGAGACAGTAGATCTAGCTGGTCTGTCATAATATAATAGAGACAGTAGATCTAGCTGGTCTGTCATAATATAATAGAGACATTAGATCTAGCTGGTCTGTCAGAATATAATAGAGACAGTAGATCTAGCTGGTCTGTCATAATATAATAGAGACATTAGATCTAGCTGGTCTGTCATAATATAATAGAGACATTAGATCTAGCTGGTCTGTCATAATATAATAGAGACTGTAGATCTAGCTGGTCTGTCATAATATAATAGAGACAGTAGATCTAGCTGGTCTGTCATAATATAATAGAGACAGTATATCTAGCTGGTCTGTAATAATATAATAGAGACATTAGATCTAGCTGGTCTGTCATAATATAATAGAGACAGTAGATGTAGCTGGTCTGTCATAATATAATAGAGACAGTAGATATAGCTGGTCTGTCATAATATAATAGATACTGTACATCTAGCTGCTCTGTCATAATATAATAGAGGCAGTAGATCTAGCTGGTCTGTCATTATATAATAGAGACAGTAGATCTAGCTGGCCTGTCATAATATAATAGATACATTAGATCTAGCTGGTCTGTCATAATATAATAGAGACATTAGATCTAGCTGGTCTGTCATAATATAATAGAGACTGTAGATCTAGCTGGTCTGTCATAATATAATAGAGGCAGTCGATCTAGCTGGTCTGTCATAATATAATAGATACTGTAGATCTAGCTGGTCTGTCATAATATAATAGAGACATTAGATCTAGCTGGTCTGTCATAATGTAATAGAGACATTAGATCTAGCTGGTCTGTCATAATATAATAAAGACAGTAGATCTAGCTGGCCTGTCATAATATAACAGATACTGTAGATCTAGGTGGTCTGTCATAATATAATAGAGACATTAGATCTAGCTGGTCTGTCATAATATAATAGAGACATTAGATCTAGCTGGTCTGTCATAATATAATAGATACTGTACATCTAGCTGCTCTGTCATAATATAATAGAGGCAGTAGATCTAGCTGGTCTGTCATTATATAATAGAGACAGTAGATCTAGCTGGTCTGTCATAATATAATAGATACTGTAGATCTAGCTGGTCTGTCATAATATAATAGAGACATTAGATGTAGCTGGTCTGTCATAATATAATAGAGACAGTATATCTAGCTGGTCTGTCATAATATAATAGAGACATTCGATCTAGCTGGTCTGTCATAATATAATAGAGACATTCGATCTAGCTGGTCTGTCATAATAAAATAGAGACAGTAGATCTAGCTGGTTTGTCATAATATAATAGAGACAGTAGATCTAGCTGGTCTGTCATAATATAACAGATACTGTACATCTAGCTGGTCTGTCATAATATAATAGAGACATTAGATCCAGCTGGTCTGTCATAATATAATAGATACATTAGATCTAGCTGGTCTGTCATAATGTAATAGAGACATTAGATCTAGCTGGTCTGTCATAATAAAATAGATACTGTAGATCTAGCTGGTCTGTCATAATATAATAGAGACATTAGATCTAGCTGGTCTGTCATAATGTAATAGAGACATTAGATCTAGCTGGTCTGTCATAATATAATAGAGACAGTAGATCTAGCTGGCCTGTCATAATATAATAGATACTGTAGATCTAGATGGTCTGTCATAATATAATAGAGACATTATATCTAGCTGCTCTGTCATAATATAATAGAGGCAGTAGATCTAGCTGGTCTGTCATAATATAATAGAGACAGTATATCTAGCTGGTCTGTCATAATATAATAGAGAAAGTAGATCTAGCTGGCCTGTCATAATATAATAGATACTGCCGATCTAGCTGGTCTGTCATAATATAATAGAGACATTATATCTAGCTGGTCTGTCATAATATAATAGAGACAGTATATCTAGCTGGTCTGTCATAATATAATAGAGACATTAGATCTAGCTGGTCTGTCATAATATAATAAAGACAGTAGATCTAGCTGGCCTGTCATAATATAACAGATACTGTAGATCTAGGTGGTCTGTCATAATATAATAGAAACATTAGATCTAGCTGGTCTGTCATAATATAATAGAGACAGTAGATCTAGCTGGTCTGTCATAATATAATAGATACTGTACATCTAGCTGCTCTGTCATAATATAATAGAGGCAGTAGATCTAGCTGGTCTGTCATTATATAATAGAGACAGTAGATCTAGCTGGTCTGTCATAATATAATAGAGACAGTAGATATAGCTGGTCTGTCATAATATAATAGAGACAGTAGATCTAGCTGGTCTGTCATAATATAATAGATACTGTAGATCTAGCTGGTCTGTCATAATATAATAGAGACATTAGATGTAGCTGGTCTGTCATAATATAATAGAGACAGTAGATCTAGCTGGTCTGTCATAATATAATAGAGACAGTAGATCTAGCTGGTCTGTCATAATATAATAGAGACATTCGACCTAGCTGGTCTGTCATAATATAATAGAGACATTAGATCCAGCTGGTCTGTCATAATATAATAGATACATTAGATCTAGCTGGTCTGTCATAATGTAATAGAGACATTAGATCTAGCTGGTCTGTCATAATATAATAGAGACATTAGATCTAGCTGGTCTGTCATAATATAATAGAGACATTAGATCTAGCTGGTCTGGCATAATGTAATAGAGACATTAGATCTAGCTGGTCTGTCATAATATAATAGAGACAGTAGATCTAGCTGGCCTGTCATAATATAATAGATACTGTAGATCTAGCTGGTCTGTCATAATATAATAGAGACATTATATCTAGCTGGTCTGTCATAATATAATAGAGACAGTAGATCTAGCTGGTCTGTCATAATATAATAGAGACATTAGATCTATCTGGTCTGTCATAATATAATAGAGACAGTAGATCTAGCTGGCCTGTCATAATATAATAGATACTGTAGATCTAGCTGGTCTGTCATAATATAATAGAGACATTAGATCTAGCTGGTCTGTCATAATATAATAGAGATAGTAGATCTAGCTGGTCTGTCATAATATAATAGATACTGTAGATCTAGCTGGTCTGTCATAATATAATAGAGACAGTAGATCTAGCTGGTCTGTCATAATATAATAGAGACAGTATATCTAGCTGGTCTGTCATAATATAATAGAGACAGTATATCTAGCTGGTCTGTCATAATATAATAGAGACAGTAGATCTAGCTGGTCTGTCATAATATAATAGATACATTAGATCTAGCTGGTCTGTCATAATATAATAGAGACATTAGATCTAGCTGGTCTGTCATAATATAATAGATACTGTAGATCTAGCTGGTCTGTCATAATATAATAGAGACATTAGATCTAGCTGGTCTGTCATAATGTAATAGAGACATTAGATCTATCTGGTCTGTCATAATATAATAGAGACAGTAGATCTAGCTGGCCTGTCATAATATAATAGATACTGTAGATCTAGCTGGTCTGTCATAATATAATAGAGACATTATATCTAGCTGGTCTGTCATAATATAATAGAGACAGTAGATCTAGCTGGTCTGTCATAATATAATAGAGACATTAGATCTAGCTGGTCTGTCATAATATAATAGAGACAGTAGATCTAGCTGGCCTGTCATAATATAATAGATACTGTAGATCTAGGTGGTCTGTCATAATATAATAGAGACATTAGATCTAGCTGGTCTGTCATAATATAATAGAGACAGTAGATCTAGCTGGTCTGTCATAATATAATAGATACTGTACATCTAGCTGCTCTGTCATAATATAATAGAGGCAGTAGATCTAGCTGGTCTGTCATTATATAATAGAGACATTAGATCTAGCTGGTCTGTCATAATATAATAGAGACAGTAGATGTAGCTGGTCTGTCATAATATAATAGAGACAGTAGATATAGCTGGTCTGTCATAATATAATAGATACTGTACATCTAGCTGCTCTGTCATAATATAATAGAGGCAGTAGATCTAGCTGGTCTGTCATTATATAATAGAGACAGTAGATCTAGCTGGTCTGTCATAATATAATAGAGACATTAGATCTAGCGGATCTGTCATAATATAATAGAGACAGTAGATCTAGCTGGTCTGTCATAATATAATAGAGACATTAGATCTAGCTGGTCTGTCATAATATAATAGAGGCAGTCGATCTAGCTGGTCTGTCATAATATAATAGATACTGTACATCTAGCTGCTCTGTCATAATATAATAGAGGCAGTAGATCTAGCTGGTCTGTCATTGTATAATAGAGACAGTCGATCTAGCTGGTCTGTCATAAAATAATAGATACTGTACATCTAGCTGCTCTGTCATAATATAATAGAGACAGTATATCTAGCTGGTCTGTCATAATATAATAGAGACATTAGATCTAGCTGGTCTGTCATAATATAATAAAGACAGTAGATCTAGCTGGCCTGTCATAATATAATAGATACTGTAGATCTAGGTGGTCTGTCATAATATAATAGAGACATTAGATCTAGCTGGTCTGTCATAATATAATAGAGACATTAGATCTAGCTGGTCTGTCATAATATAATAGAGACAGTAGATCTAGCTGGTCTGTCATAATATAATAGATACTGTACATCTAGCTGCTCTGTCATAATATAATAGAGGCAGTAGATCTAGCTGGTCTGTCATTATATAATAGAGACAGTAGATCTAGCTGGTCTGTCATAATATAATAGAGACAGTAGATCTAGCTGGTCTGTCATAATATAATAGAGACAGTAGATCTAGCTGGTCTGTCATAATATAATAGATACTGTACATCTAGCTGCTCTGTCATAATATAATAGAGGCAGTAGATCTAGCTGGTCTGTCATAATATAATAGAGACAGTAGATCTAGCTGGTCTGTCATAATATAATAGATACTGTAGATCTAGCTGGTCTGTCATAATATAATAGAGACATTAGATCTAGCTGGTCTGTCATAATATAATAGAGACAGTATATCTAGCTGGTCTGTCATAATATAATAGAGAAAGTAGATCTAGCTGGCCTGTCATAATATAATAGATACTGTCGATCTAGCTGGTCTGTCATAATATAATAGAGACATTATATCTAGCTGGTCTGTCATAATATAATAGAGACAGTATATCTAGCTGGTCTGTCATAATATAATAGAGACATTAGATCTAGCTGGTCTGTCATAATATAATAAAGACAGTAGATCTAGCTGGCCTGTCATAATATAACAGATACTGTTGATCTAGCTGGTCTGTCATAATATAATAGAGACATTAGATCTAGCTGGTCTGTCATAATATAATAGAGACAGTAGATCTAGCTGGTCTGTCATAATATAATAGATACTGTACATCTAGCTGCTCTGTCATAATATAATAGAGGCAGTAGATCTAGCTGGTCTGTCATTATATAATAGAGACAGTAGATCTAGCTGGTCTGTCATAATATAATAGAGACAGTAGATGTAGCTGGTCTGTCATAATATAATAGAGACAGTAGATATAGCTGGTCTGTCATAATATAATAGATACTGTACATCTAGCTGCTCTGTCATAATATAATAGAGGCAGTAGATCTAGCTGGTCTGTCATTATATAATAGAGACAGTAGATCTAGCTGGTCTGTCATAATATAATAGATACTGTAGATCTAGCTGGTCTGTCATAATATAATAGAGACATTAGATGTAGCTGGTCTGTCATAATATAATAGAGACAGTATATCTAGCTGGTCTGTCATAATATAATAGAGACAGTATATCTAGCTGGTCTGTCATAATATAATAGAGACATTAGATCTAGCTGGTCTGTCATAATATAATAGATACATTAGATCTATCTGGTCTGTCATAATGTAATAGAGACATTAGATCTAGCTGGTCTGTCATAATAAAATAGATACTGTAGATCTAGCTGGTCTGTCATAATATAATAGAGACATTATATCTAGCTGGTCTGTCATAATATAATAGAGACAGTATATCTAGCTGGTCTGAAATAATATAATAGAGACATTAGATCTAGCTGGTCTGTCATAATATAATAGAGACAGTAGATCTAGCTGGCCTGTCATAATATAACAGATACTGTAGATCTAGGTGGTCTGTCATAATATAATAGAGACATTAGATCTAGCTGGTCTGTCATAATATAATAGAGGCAGTATATCTAGCTGGTCTGTCATAATATAACAGAGACATTCGATCTAGCTGGTCTGTCATAATATAATAGAGGCAGTAGATCTAGCTGGTCTGTCATTATATAATAGAGACAGTAGATCTAGCTGGTCTGTCATAATATAATAGATACTGTAGATCTAGCTGGTCTGTCATAATATAATAGAGACATTAGATCTAGCTGGTCTGTCATAATATAATAGAGACAGTAGATCTAGCTGGTCTGTCATAATATAATAGAGACAGTAGATCTAGCTGGTCTGTCATAATATAATAGATACTGTACATCTAGCTGCTCTGTCATAATATAATAGAGGCAGTAGATCTAGCTGGTCTGTCATTATATAATAGAGACAGTAGATGTAGCTGGTCTGTCATAATATAATAGAGACAGTAGATCTAGCTGGTCTGTCATAATATAATAGAGACAGTAGATCTAGCTGGTCTGTCATAATATAATAGATACTGTACATCTAGCTGCTCTGTCATAATATAATAGAGGCAGTAGATCTAGCTGGTCTGTCATTATATAATAGAGACAGTAGATCTAGCTGGTCTGTCATAATATAATAGATACTGTAGATCTAGCTGGTCTGTCATAATATAATAGAGACATTAGATCTAGCTGGTCTGTCATAATATAATAGAGACAGTATATCTAGCTGGTCTGTCATAATATAATAGAGAAAGTAGATCTAGCTGGCCTGTCATAATATAATAGATACTGTCGATCTAGCTGGTCTGTCATAATATAATAGAGACATTATATCTAGCTGGTCTGTCATAATATAATAGAGACAGTATATCTAGCTGGTCTGTCATAATATAATAGAGACATTAGATCTAGCTGGTCTGTCATAATATAATAGAGACAGTAGATCTAGCTGGCCTGTCATAATATAACAGTACATCTATATAATAGAGACATTAGATCTAGCTGGTCTGTGATAATATAATAGAGACAGTAGATCTTGCTGGTCTGTCATAATATAATAGATACTGTACATCTAGCTGCTCTGTCATAATATAATAGAGGCAGTAGATCTAGCTGGTCTGTCATTATATAATAGAGACAGTAGATGTAGCTGGTCTGTCATAATATAATAGAGACAGTAGATGTAGCTGGTCTGTCATAATATAATAGAGACAGTAGATATAGCTGGTCTGTCATAATATAATAGATACTGTACATCTAGCTGCTCTGTCATAATATAATAGAGGCAGTAGATCTAGCTGGTCTGTCATTATATAATAGAGACAGTAGATCTAGCTGGTCTGTCATAATATAATAGAGACAGTAGATCTAGCTGGTCTGTCATAATATAATAGAGACAGTAGATCTAGCTGGTCTGTCATTGTATAATAGAGACAGTGGATCTAGCTGGTCTGTCACAATATAATAGATACTGTAGATCTAGCTGGTCTGTCATAATATAATAGAGACAGTATATCTAGCTGGTCTGTCATAATATAATAGAGACAGGAGATCTACCTGGTCTGTCATAATATAATAGAGACAGTAGATCTAGCTGGTCTGTCATAAAACAATAGTGACAGTAGATCTAGCTGGTTTGTCATAATATAATAGAGACAATAGATCTAGCTGGGCTGTCATTATATAATAGAGACAGTAGATCTAGCTGGTCTGTCATAATATAATAGAGCCATTAGATCTAGCTGGTCTGTCATAATGTAATAGAGACATTAGATCTAGCTGGTCTGTCATAATGTAATAGAGACAGTAGATCTAGCTGGCCTGTCATAATATAATATATACTGTAGATCTAGCTGGTCTGTCATAATATAATAGATACTGTACATCTAGCTGCTCTGTCATAATATAATAGAGGCAGTAGATCTAGCTGGTCTGTCATTGTATAATAGAAACAGTAGATCTAGCTGGTCTGTCATAATATAATAGAGACATTAGGTCTAGCTGGTCTGTCATAATATAATCGATACTGTAGATCAAGCTGGTCTGTCATAATATAATAGAGACAGTATATCTAGCTGGTCTGTCATAATATAATAGAGACAATATATCTAGCTGGTCTGTCATAATATAATAGAGACAGTAGATCTAGCTGGTCTGTCATAATATAATAGATACTGTAGATCTAGCTGGTCTGTCAAAATATAATAGAGACAGTAGATCTAGCTGGTCTGTCATAATATAATAGAGACAGTAGATCTAGCTGGTCTATCATAATATAATAGAGACATTAGATCTAGCTGGTCTGTCATAATATAATAGAGACATTAGATCTAGCTGGTCTGTCATAATATAATAGAGACAGTATATCCAGCTGGTCTGTCATAATATAATAGATACTGTAGATCTAGCTGGTCTGTCATAATATAATAGAGACAGTAGATCTAGCTGGTCTGTCATAATATAATAGATACTGTAGATCTAGCTGGTCTGTCAAAATATAATAGAGACAGTAGATCTAGCTGGTCTGTCATAATATAATAGAGACAGTAGATCTAGCTGGTCTGTCATAATATAATAGAGACAGTAGATCTAGCTGGTCTGTCATAATATAATAGAGACATTAGATCTAGCTGGTCTGTCATAATATAATAGAGACAGTATATCCAGCTGGTCTGTCATAATATAATAGATACTGTAGATCTAGCTGGTCTGTCATAATATAATAGAGACAGTAGATCTAGCTGGTCTGTCATAATATAATAGAGACAGTAGATCTAGCTGGTCTGTCATAATATAATAGAGACAGTATATCTAGCTGGTCTGTCATAATATAATAGAGACAGTAGATCTAGCTGGTCTGTCATAATATAATAGAGACAGTAGATCTAGCTGGCCTGTCACAATATAATAGATACTGTAGATCTAGCTGGTCTGTCATAATATAATAGAGACAGTATATCTAGCTGAACTGTCATAATATAATAGAGACAGGAGATCTACCTGGTCTGTCATAATATAATAGAGACAGTAGATCTAGCTGGTCTGTCATAAAACAATAGTGACAGTAGATCTAGCTGGTTTGTCATAATATAATAGAGACAATAGATCTAGCTGGGCTGTCATTATATAATAGAGACAGTAGATCTAGCTGGTCTGTCATAATATAATAGATACTGTAGATCTAGCTGGTCTGTCAAAATATAATAGAGACAGTATATCTAGCTGGTCTGTCATAATATAATAGAGACAGTAGATCTAGCTGGTCTGTCATAATATAATAGAGACATTAGATCTAGCTGGTCTGTCATAATATAATAGAGACATTAGATCTAGCTGTCCTGTCATAATATAATAGAGACAGTATATCCAGCTGGTCTGTCATAATATAATAGATACTGTAGATCTAGCTGGTCTGTCATAATATAATAGAGACAGTAGATCTAGCTGGTCTGTCATAATATAATAGAGACAGTAGATCTAGCTGGTCTGTCATAATATAATAGAGGCAGTAGATCTAGCTGGTCTGTCATTGTATAATAGAGACAGTAGATCTAGCTGGTCTGTCACAATATAATAGATACTGTAGATCTAGCTGGTCTGTCATAATATAATAGAGACAGTAGATCTAGCTGGTCTGTCATAATATAATAGAGACAGGAGATCTACCTGGTCTGTCATAATATAATAGAGACAGTAGATCTAGCTGGTCTGTCATAAAACAATAGTGACAGTAGATCTAGCTGGTTTGTCATAATATAATAGAGACAATAGATCTAGCTGGGCTGTCATTATATAATAGAGACAGTAGATCTAGCTGGTCTGTCATAATATAATAGAGCCATTAGATCTAGCTGGTCTGTCATAATGTAATAGAGACATTAGATCTAGCTGGTCTGTCATAATGTAATAGAGACAGTAGATCTAGCTGGCCTGTCATAATATAATATATACTGTAGATCTAGCTGGTCTGTCATAATATAATAGATACTGTACATCTAGCTGCTCTGTCATAATATAATAGAGGCAGTAGATCTAGCTGGTCTGTCATAATATAATAGAAACAGTAGATCTAGCTGGTCTGTCATAATATAATAGAGACATTAGGTCTAGCTGGTCTGTCATAATATAATAGATACTGTAGATCTAGCTGGTCTGTCATAATATAATAGAGACAGTAGATCTAGCTGGTCTGTCATAATATAATAGATACTGTAGATCTAGCTGGTCTGTCAAAATATAATAGAGACAGTAGATCTAGCTGGTCTGTCATAATATAATAGAGACAGTAGATCTAGCTGGTCTGTCATAATATAATAGAGACATTAGATCTAGCTGGTCTGTCAAAATATAATAGAGACATTAGATCTAGCTGGTCTGTCATAATATAATAGAGACAGTATATCCAGCTGGTCTGTCATAATATAATAGATACTGTAGATCTAGCTGGTCTGTCATAATATAATAGAGACAGTAGATCTAGCTGGTCTGTCATAATATAATAGAGACAGTAGATCTAGCTGGTCTGTCATAATATAATAGAGACAGTAGATCTAGCTGGTCTGTCATAATATAATAGAGACAGTAGATTCAGATGATCTGTCATAATATAATAGAGACAGTAGATCTAGCTGGTTTGTCATAATATAATAGAGACAATAGATCTAGCTGGGAAGTCATTATATAATAGAGACAGTAGATCTAGCTGGTCTGTCATAATATAAAAGAGACATTAGATCTAGCTGGTCTGTCATAATATAATAGAGATAGTAGATCTAGCTGGCCTGTCATAATATAATAGATACTGTAGATCTAGCTGGTCTGTCATAATATAATAGAGACAGTAGATCTAGCTGGTCTGTCATAATATAATAGAGACATTAGATCTAGCTGGTCTGTCATAATATAATAGAGACAGTAGATCTAGCTGGTCTGTCATAATATAATAGAGACAGTATATCTAGCTGGTTTGTCATAATATAATAGAGACAGTATATCTAGCTGGTCTGTCATAATATAATAGAGACAGTAGATCTAGCTGGTCTGTCATAATAATATAGAGACAGTAGATCTAGCTGGTCTGTCATAATATAATAGAGACAGTATATCTTGCTGAACTGTCATAATATAATAGAGACAGTAGATCTAGCTGGTCTGTCATAATATAATAGAGACAGTAGATCTAGCTGGTCTGTCATAATATAATAGAGACAGTAGATCTAGCTGGTTTGTCATAATATAATAGAGACAATAGATCTAGCTGGGCTGTCATTATATAATAGAGACAGTAGATCTAGCTGGTCTGTCATAATATAATAGAGACATTAGATCTAGCTGGTCTGTCATAATGTAATAGAGACATTAGATCTAGCTGGTCTGTCATAATGTAATAGAGACATTAGATCTAGCTGTTCTGTCATAATATAATAGAGACAGTAGATCTAGCTGGTCTGTCATTGTATAATAGAGACAGTAGATCTAGCTGGTCTGTCATAATATAATAGAGACAGTAGATCTAGCTGGTTTGTCATAATATAATAGAGACAATAGATCTAGCTGGGCTGTCATTATATAATAGAGACAGTAGATCTAGCTGGTCTGTCATAATGTAATAGAGACAGTAGATTTAGCTGGTCTGTCATAATATAATAGAGACAGTAGATCTAGCTGGCCTGTCATAATATAATAGATACTGTAGATCTATCAGGTCTGTCAAAATATAATAGAGACAGTATATCTAGCTGGTCTGTCATAATATAATATATAATGTAGATCCAGCTGGTCTGTCATAATATAATAGAGACATTAGATCTAGCTGGTCTGTCATAATATAATAGAGACAGTATATCTAGCTGGTCTGTCATAATATAATAGAGACAGTAGATCTAGCTGGTCTGTCATAATATAATAGAGACAGTAGATATAGCTGGTCTGTAAAAATATAATAGATACTGTAGATCTAGCTGAACTGTCATAATATAATAGAGAGAGTAGATCTAGCTGGTCTGTCATAATATAATAGAGACAGTAGATTCAGATGATCTGTCATAATATAATAGATACAGTAGATCTAGCTGGTTTGTCATAATATAATAGGGACAATAGATCTAGCTGAGCTGTCATTATATAATAGAGACAGTAGATCTAGCTGGTCTGTCATAATATAAAAGATACATTAGATCTATCTGGTCTGTCATAATATAATAGAGATAGTAGATCTAGCTGGTCTGTCATAATATAATAGATACTGTAGATCTAGCTGGTCTGTCATAATATAATAGAGACAGTAGATCTAGCTGGTCTGTCATAATATAATAGAGACATTAGATCTAGCTGGTCTGTCATAATATAATAGAGACAGTAGATCTAGCTGGTCTGTCATAATATAATAGAGACAGTAGATCTAGCTGGCCTGTCATAATATAATAGAGACAGTATATCTAGCTGGTTTGTCATAATATAATAGAGACAATAGATCTAGCTGGTCTGTCATAATATAATAGAGACAGTAGATCTAGCTGGTCTGTCATAATAATATAGAGACAGTAGATCTAGCTGGTCTGTCATAATATAATAGAGACAGTATATCTTGCTGAACTGTCATAATATAATAGAGACAGTAGATCTAGCTGGTCTGTCATAATATAATAGAGACAATAGATCTAGCTGGTCTGTCATAATATAATAGAGACAGTAGATCTAGCTGGTTTGTCATAATAAAATAGAGACAATAGATCTAGCTGGGCTGTCATTATATAATAGAGACAGTAGATCTAGCTGGTCTGTCATAATATAATAGAGACATTAGATCTAGCTGGTCTGTCATAATGTAATAGAGACATTATATCTAGCTGTTCTGTCATAATATAATAGAGACAGTAGATCTAGCTGGTCTGTCATAATATAATAGAGACAGTAGATCTAGCTGGTCTGTCATAATATAATAGAGACAGTAGATCTAGCTGGTTTGTCATAATATAATAGAGACAATAGTTCTAGCTGGGCTGTCATTATATAATAGAGACAGTAGATCTAGCTGGTCTGTCATAATGTAATAGAGACAGTAGATTTAGATGGTCTGTCATAATATAATAGAGACAGTAGATCTAGCTGGCCTGTCATAATATAATAGATACTGTAGATCTATCTGGTCTGTCAAAATATAATAGAGACAGTATATCTAGCTGGTCTGTCATAATATAATAGATACTGTAGATCCAGCTGGTCTGTCATAATATAATAGAGACATTAGATCTAGCTGGTCTGTCATAATATAATAGAGACAGTATATCTAGCTGGTCTGTCATAATATAATAGAGACAGTAGATCTAGCTGGTCTGTAATAATATAATAGAGACAGTAGATCTAGCTGGTCTGTCATAATATAATAGAGACAGTAGATATAGCTGGTCTGTAATAATATAATAGATACTGTAGATCTAGCTGGTCTGTCATAATATAATAGAGACAGTAGATCTAGCTGGTTTGTCATAATATAATAGAGACAATAGATCTAGCTGGGCTGTCATTATATAATAGAGACAGTAGATCTAGCTGGTCTGTCATAATGTAATAGAGACATTAGATCTAGCTGGTCTGTCATAATATAATAATGGCAGTAGATTTAGCTGGTCTGTCATAATATAATAGAGACAGAAGATCTAGCTGGCCTGTCATAAAATAATAAATACTGTAGATCTAGCTGGTCTGTCATAATATAATAGAGACATTAGATCTAGCTGGCCTGTAATAATATAATAGATACTGTAGATCTAGCTGTCTGTCATAATATAATAGAGAGAGTAGATCTAGCTGGTCTGTCATAATATAATAGAGACAGTAGATCTAGCTGGTTTGTCATAATATAATAGAGACAATAGATCTAGCTGGGCTGTCATTATATAATAGAGACAGTATATCTAGCGTGTCTGTCATAATATAATAGAGACATTCGATCTAGCTGGTCTGTCATGATATAATAGAGACAGTAGATCTAGCTGGTCTGTCATAATATAATAGATACTGTAGATCTATCAGGTCTGTCAAAATATAATAGAGACAGTATATCTAGCTGGTCTGTCATAATATAATAGATACTGTAGATCCAGCTGGTCTGTCATAATATAATAGAGACATTAGATCTAGCTGGTCTGTCATAATGTAATAGAGACATTAGATCTAGCTGGTCTGTCATAATATAATAGAGACAGTAGATCTAGCTGGTCTGTAATAATATAATAGATACTGTAGATCTAGCTGAACTGTCATAATATAATAGAGAGAGTAGATCTAGCTGGTCTGTCATAATATAATAGAGACAGTAGATCTAGCTGGTTTGTCATAATATAATAGGGACAATAGATCTAGCTGAGCTGTCATTATATAATAGAGACAGTATATCTAGCTGGTCTGTCATAATGTAATAGAGACATTAGATCTAGCTGGTCTGTCATAATATAATAGAGATAGTAGATCTAGCTGGTCTGTCATAATATAATAGAGACATTAGATCTAGCTGGTCTGTCATAATGTAATAGAGACATTAGATCTAGCTGGTCTGTCATAATATAATAGAGACAGTAGATCTAGCTGGTCTGTCATAATATAATAGAGACATTAGATCTAGCTGGTCTGTCATAATATAATAGAGACAGTAGATCTAGCTGGTCTGTCATAATATAATAGAGACAGTAGATCTAGCTGGTCTGTCATAATATAATAGAGACAATATATCTAGCTGGTCTGTCATAATATAATAGAGACAGTAGATCTAGCTGGTCTGTCATAATAATATAGAGACAGTAGATCTAGCTGGTCTGTCATAATATAATAGAGACAGTATATCTTGCTGAACTGTCATAATATAATAGAGACAGTAGATCTAGCTGGTCTGTCATAATATAATAGAGACAATAGATCTAGCTGGTCTGTCATAATATAATAGAGACAGTAGATCTAGCTGGTTTGTCATAATATAATAGAGACAATAGATCTAGCTGGGCTGTCATTATATAATAGAGACAGTAGATCTAGCTGGTCTGTCATAATATAATAGAGACATTAGATCTAGCTGGTCTGTCATAATGTAATAGAGACATTATATCTAGCTGGTCTGTCATAATATAATAGAGACAGTAGATCTAGCTGGTCTGTCATAATATAATAGAGACAGTAGATCTAGCTGGTCTGTCATAATATAATAGAGACAGTAGATCTAGCTGGTCTGTCATAATATAATAGAGACAATAGATCTAGCTGGGCTGTCATTATATAATAGAGACAGTAGATCTAGCTGGTCTGTCATAATGTAATAGAGACAGTAGATTTAGATGGTCTGTCATAATATAATAGAGACAGTAGATCTAGCTGGCCTGTCATTATATAATAGATACTGTAGATCTATCTGGTCTGTCAAAATATAATAGAGACAGTATATCTAGCTGGTCTGTCATAATATAATAGATACTGTAGATCTAGCTGGTCTGTCATAATATAATAGAGACATTAGATCTAGCTGGTCTGTCATAAAATAATAGAGACAGTATATCTAGCTGGTCTGTCATAATATAATAGAGACAGTAGATCTAGCTGGTCTGTCATAATATAATAGAGACAGTAGATATAGCTGGTCTGTAATAATATAATAGATACTGTAGATCTAGCTGAACTGTCATAATATAATAGAGAGAGTAGATCTAGCTGGTCTGTCATAATATAATAGAGACAGTAGATTCAGATGATCTGTCATAATATAATAGAGACAGTAGATCTAGCTGGTTTGTCATAATATAATAGAGACATTAGATCTAGCTGGTCTGTCATAATGTAATAGAGACATTAGATCTAGCTGGTCTGTCATAATGTAATAGAGACATTAGATCTATCTGGTCTGTCATAATATAATAGAGATAGTAGATCTAGCTGGTCTGTCATAATATAATAGAGACAGTAGATCTAGCTGGTCTGTCATAATATAATAGAGACAGTATATCTAGCTGGTCTGTCATAATATAATAGAGACAGTAGATCGAGCTGGTCTGTCATAATATAATAGAGACAGTAGATCTAGCTGGTCTGTCATAATATAATAGAGACAGTAGATCTAGCTGGTTTGTCATAATATAATAGAGACAATAGATCTAGCTGGGCTGTCATTATATAATAGAGACAGTAGATCTAGCTGGTCTGTCATAATGTAATAGAGACAGTAGATTTAGATGGTCTGTCATAATATAATAGAGACAGTAGATCTAGCTGGCCTGTCATAATATAATAGATACTGTAGATCTATCTGGTCTGTCAAAATATAATAGAGACAGTATATCTAGCTGGTCTGTCATAATATAATAGATACTGTAGATCTAGCTGGTCTGTCATAATATAATAGAGACATTAGATCTAGCTGGTCTGTCATAAAATAATAGAGACAGTATATCTAGCTGGTCTGTCATAATATAATAGAGACAGTAGATCTAGCTGGTCTGTCATAATATAATAGAGACAGTAGATCTAGCTGGTCTGTCATAATGTAATAGATACTGTAGATCTAGCTGGTCTGTCATAATATAATAGAGAGAGTAGATCTAGCTGGTCTGTCATAATATAATAGAGACAGTAGATCTAGCTGGTCTGTCATAATATAATAGAGACAGTAGATCTAGCTGGTCTGTCATAATATAATAGAGACATTAGATCTAGCTGGTCTGTCATAATATAATAGAGACAGTAGATCTAGCTGGTCTGTCATAATGTAAAAGAGACATTAGATCTATCTGGTCTGTCATAATATAATAGAGACAGTAGATCTAGCTGGTCTGTCATAATATAATAGAGACATTAGATCTAGCTGGTCTGTCATAATATAATAGAGACATTAGATCTAGCTGGTCTGTCATAATATAATAGAGACAGTAGATCGAGCTGGTCTGTCATAATATAATAGATACTGTAGATCTAGCTGGTCTGTCATAATATAATAGAGACAGTAGATCTAGCTGATCTGTCATAATATAATAGAGACAGTAGATCTAGCTGGTCTGTCATAATATAATAGAGACATTCGATCTAGCTGGTCTGTCATGATATAATAGAGACAGTAGATCTAGCTGGTCTTTCATAATATAATAGAGACAGTAATTCTAGCTGGTCTGTCATAATATAATAGATACTGTAGATCTAGCTGGTCTGTCATAATATAATAGAGACAGTAGATCGAGCTGGTCTGTCATAATATAATAGAGACAGTAGATCTAGCTGGTCTGTCATAATATAATAGAGACATTAGATCTAGCTGGTCTGTCATAATATAATAGAGACAGTAGATCTAGCTGGTCTGTCATAATATAATAGAGACAGTAGATCTAGCTGGTCTGTCATAATATAATAGAGAGAGTAGATCTAGCTGGTCTGTCATAATATAATAGAGACAGTAGATCTAGCTGGTCTGTCATAAAATAATAGAGACAGTAGATCTAGCTGGTCTGTCATAATATAATAGAGACAGTATATCTAGCTGGTCTGTCATAATATAATAGAGAAAGTAGATCTAGCTGGTCTGTCATAATATAATAGAGACATTAGATCTAGCTGGTCTGTCATTATATAATAGAGACATTAGATCTAGCTGGTCTGTCATAATGTAATAGAGACATTAGATCTAGCTGGTCTGTCATAATGTAATAGAGACATTAGATCTAGCTGGTCTGTCATAATGTAATAGAGACATTAGATCTAGCTCGTCTGTCATAATGTAATAGAGACATTAGATCTAGCTGGTCTGTCATAATATAATAGAGACAGTAGATCTAGCTGGTTTGTCATAATATAATAGAGACAATAGATCTAGCTGGTCTGTCATAATATAATAGAGACAGTAGATCTAGCTGGTCTGTCATAATATAATAGAGACTGTAGATCTAGCTGGTCTGTCATAATATAATAGAGGCAGTAGATCTAGCTGGTCTGTCATTATATAATAGAGACAGTAGATCTAGCTTGTCTGTCATAATATAATAGAGACAGTAGATCTAGCTGGTCTGTCATAATATAATAGAGACAGTAGATCTAGCTGGTCTGTCATAATATAATAGAGACAGTAGATCTAGCTGGCCTGTCATAATATAATAGATACTGTAGATCTAGCTGGTCTGTCATAATATAATAGAGACATTAGATCTAGCTGGTCTGTCATAATATAATAGAGACAGTATATCTAGCTTGTCTGTCATAATATAATAGAGACATTAGATCTAGCTGGTCTGTCATAATATAATAGAGACAGTAGATCTAGCTGGTCTGTCATAATATAATAGACACTGTAGATCTAGCTGGTCTGTCATAATATAATAGAAAGTGTAGATCTAGCTGATCTGTCATAAAATAAATGAGACAGTAGATCTAGCTGGTCTGTCATAATATAATAGAGACAGTAGATCTAGCTGGTCTGTCATAATAAAATAGATACTATAGATCTAGCTGGTCTGTCATAGTATAATTGAGACAGTATATCTAGCTGGTCTGTCATAATATAATAGAGACATTAGATCTAGCTGGTCTGTCATAATATAATAGAGACAGTAGATCTAGCTGGTCTGTCATAATATAATAGAGACATTAGATCTAGCTGGTCTGTCATGATATAATAGCGACAGTAGATCTAGCTGGTCTTTCATAATATAATAGATACAGTAATTCTAGCTGGTCTGTCATAATATAATAGATGCTGTAGATCTAGCTGGTCTATCATAATATAATAGAGGCAGTAGATCTAGCTGGTCTGTCATAATATAATAGAGACAGTATATCCAGCTGGTCTGTCATAATATAATAGAGACAGTAGATCTAGCTGGTCTGTCATAATATAATAGAGACAGTAGATCGAGCTGGTCTGTCATAATATAATAGAGACAGTATATCTAGCTGGTCTGTCATAATATAATAGAGACATTAGATCTAGCTGGTCTGTCATAATATAATAGAGACAGTAGATCTAGCTGGTCTGTCATAATATAATAGAGACAGTAGATCTAGCTGGTCTGTCATAATATAATAGAGACATTAGATCTAGCTGGTCTGTCATAATATAATAGAGACAGTAGATCTAGCTGGTCTGTCATAATATAATAGAGACAGTAGATCTAGCTGGTCTGTCATAATATAATAGAGAAAATAGATCTAGCTGGTCTGTCATAATATAATAGAAACAGTAGATCTAGCTGGTCTGTCATAATATAATAGAGACAGTAGATCTAGCTGGTCTGTCATAATATAATAGAGACAGTAGATCTAGCTGGTCTGTCATTATATAATAGAGACAGTAGATCTAGCTGGTCTGTCATAATATAATAGAGACAGTAGATCTAGTTGGCCTGTCATAATATAATAGAGACAGTAGATCTAGCTGGTCTGTCATAATATAATAGAGACATTAGATCTAGCTGGTCTGTCATAATATAATAGAGACAGTATATCTTGCTGGTCTGTCATAATATAATAGAGACAGTAGATCTAGCTGGTCTGTCATAATATAATAGAGACAGTAGATCTAGCTGGTCTGTCATAATATAATAGAGACATTAGATCTAGCTGGTCTGTCATAATATAATAGAGGCAGTAGATCTAGCTGGTATGTCATTATATAATAGAGACATTAGATCTAGCTGGTCTGTCATAATGTAATAGAGACATTAGATCTAGCTGGTCTGTCATAATATAATAGAGACATTAGATCTAGCTGGTCTGTCATAATATAATAGAGACATTAGACCTAGCTGGTCTGTCATAATGTAATAGAGACATTAGATCTAGCTGGTCTGTCATAATATAATAGAGACATTAGATCTAGCTGGTCTGTCATAATATAATAGAGACATTAGATCTAGCTGGTCTGTCATAATATAATAGAGACAGTAGATCTAGCTGGTCTGTCATAATATAATAGAGACAGTATATCTAGCTGAACTGTCATAATATAATAGAGACAGTAGATCTAGCTGGTCTGTCATAATATAATAGAGACAGTAGATCTAGCTGGTCTGTCATAATATAATAGAGACATTAGATCTAGCTGGCCTGTCATAATATACTAGATACTGTAGATCTAGCTGGTCTGTCATAATATAATAGAGACATTAGATCTAGCTGGTCTGTCATAATATAATAGAGACAGTATATCTAGCTGAACTGTCATAATATAATAGAGACAGTAGATCTAGCTGGTCTGTCATAATATAATAGAGACTGTAGATCTAGCTGGTCTGTCATAATATAATAGAGACAGTATATCTAGCTGGTCTGTCATAATATAATAGAGAGAGTAGATCTTGCTGGTCTGTCATAATATAATAGACACTGTAGATCTAGCTGGTCTGTCATAATATAATAGAGACAGTAGATCTAGCTGGTCTGTCATAATATAATAGAGACAGTAGATCTAGCTGGTCTGTCATAATATAATAGAGACATTAGATCTAGTTGGCCTGTCATAATATACTAGATACTGTAGATCTAGCTGGTCTGTCATAATTTAATAAAGACATTAGATCATGCTGGTCTGTCATAATATAATAGAGACAGTATATCTTGCTTGTCTGTCATAATATAATAGAGACAGTAGATCTAGCTGGTCTGTCAAAATATAATAGAGAGAGTAGATCTTGCTGGTCTGTCATAATATAATAGACACTGTAGATCTAGCTGGTCTGTCATAATATAATAGAGGCAGTAGATCTAGCTGGTATGTCATTATATAATAGAGACAGTAGATCTAGCTGGTCTGTAATAATATAATAGAGACAGTAGATCTAGCTGGTCTGTCATAATATAATAGAGACAGTAGATCTAGCTGGTCTGTCATAATATAATAGAGACAGTAGACCTAGCTGGTCTGTCATAATATAATAGAGACATTAGATCTAGCTGGTCTGTCATAATATAATAGAGACAGTAGATCTAGCTGGTCTGTCATAATATAATAGAGACAGTAGATCTAGCTGGTCTGTCATAATAAAATAGAGACAGTAGATCTAGCTGGTCTGTCATAATATAATAGAGACAGTATATCTAGCTGAACTGTCATAATATAATAGAGACAGTAGATCTAGCTGGTCTGTCATAATGTAATAGTGACAGTAGATCTAGCTGGTCTGTCATAATATAATAGAGACAGTAGATCTAGCTGGCCTGTCATAATATACTAGATACTGTAGATCTAGCTGGTCTGTCATAATATAATATAGACATTAGATCTAGCTGGTCTGTCATAATATAATAGAGACAGTAGATCTAGCTGAACTGTCATAATATAATAGAGACAGTAGATCTAGCTGGTCTGTCATAATATAATAGAGACATTAGATCTAGCTGGTCTGTCATAATATAATAGAGACAGTAGATCTAGCTGGTCTGTCATAATATAATAGAGACAGTAGATCTAGCTGGTCTGTCATTATATAATAGAGACAGTAGATCTAGCTGGTCTGTCATAATATAATAGATATATGTAGATCTAGCTGGTCTGTCATAATATAATAGAGGCAGTAGATCTAGCTGGTCTGTCATTATATAATAGAGACAGTAGATCTAGCTGGTCTGTCATAATATAATAGAGACAGTAGATCTAGCTGGCCTGTCATAATATAATAGATACTGTAGATCTAGCTGGTCTGTCATAATATAATAGAGACATTAGATCTAGCTGGTCTGTCATAATATAATAGAGACAGTATATCTTGCTGGTCTGTCATAATATAATAGAGACATTAGATCTAGCTGGTCTGTCAAAATATAATAGAGACAGTAGATCTAGCTGGTCTGTCATAATATAATAGAGACAGTAGATCTAGCTGGTCTGTCATAATATAATAGAGACAGTAGATCTAGCTGGTCTGTCATTATATAATAGAGACATTAGATCTAGCTGTTCTGTCATAATATAATAGAGACATTAGATCTAGCTGGTCTGTCATTATATAATAGAGACATTAGATCTAGCTGGTCTGTCATAATATAATAGAGACATTAGATCTAGCTGGTCTGTCATAATGTAATAGAGACACTAGATCTAGCTGGTCTGTCATAATATAATAGAGACATTAGATCTAGCTGGTCTGTCATAATATAATAGAGACAGTAGATCTAGCTGGTCTGTCATAATAAAATAGAGACATTAGATCTAGCTGGTCTGTCATAATATAATAGAGACATTAGATCTAGCTGGTCTGTCATAATATAATAGAGACAGTAGATCTAGCTGGTCTGTCATAATATAATAGTGACAGTAGATCTAGCTGGTCTGTCATAATATAATAGAGACATTAGATCTAGCTGGCCTGTCATAATATAATAGAGACATTAGATCTAGCTGGTCTGTCATAATATAATAGAGACATTAGATCTAGCTGGTCTGTCATAATATAATAGAGACAGTATATCTAGCTGAACTGTCATAATATAATAGAGACAGTAGATCTAGCTGGTCTGTCATAATATAATAGAGACATTAGATCTAGCTGGTCTGTCATAATATAATAGAGACATTAGATCTAGCTGGTCTGTCATAATATAATAGAGACAGTAGATCTAGCTGGTCTGTCATTATATAATAGAGACAGTAGATCTAGCTGGTCTGTCATAATATAATAGAGACATTAGATCTAGTTGGCCTGTCATAATATAATAGAGACATTAGATCTAGCTGGTCTGTCATAATTTAATAGAGACATTAGATCTAGCTGGTCTGTCATAATATAATAGAGACAGTAGATCTTGCTTGTCTGTCATAATATAATAGAGACATTAGATCTAGCTGGTCTGTCATAATATAATAGAGACAGTAGATCTAGCTGGTCTGTCATTATATAATAGAGACATTAGATCTAGCTGGTCTGTCATAATGTAATAGAGACATTAGATCTAGCTGGTCTGTCATAATATAATAGAGACATTAGATCTAGCTGGTCTGTCATAATATAATAGAGACATTAGATCTAGCTGGTCTGTCATAATATAATAGAGACATTAGATCTAGCTGGTCTGTCATAATATAATAGAGACATTAGACCTAGCTGGTCTGTCATAATGTAATAGAGACATTAGATCTAGCTGGTCTGTCATAATATAATAGAGACATTAGATCTAGCTGGTCTGTCATAATGTAATAGAGACATTAGATCTAGCTGGTCTGTCATAATGTAATAGAGACATTAGATCTAGCTGGTCTGTCATAATATAATAGAGACAGTATATCTAGCTGGTCTGTCATAATATAATAGAGACATTAGATCTAGCTGGTCTGTCATAATGTAATAGAGACATTAGATCTAGCTGGTCTGTCATAATATAATAGAGACATTAGATCTAGCTGGTCTGTCATAATATAATAGAGACATGTAGATCTAGCTGGTCTGTCATAATATAATAGAGACATTAGATCTAGCTGGTCTGTCATAATATAATAGAGACAGTATATCTAGCTGGTCTGTCATAATATAATAGAGACATTAGATCTAGCTGGTCTGTCATAATATAATAGAGACATGTAGATCTAGCTGGTCTGTCATAATATAATAGAGACATTAGATCTAGCTGGTCTGTCATAATATAATAGAGACATTAGATCTAGCTGGTCTGTCATTATATAATAGAGACATTAGATCTAGCTGGTCTGTCATAATATAATAGAGACATTAGATCTAGCTGGTCTGTCATAATATAATAGAGACATTAGATCTAGCTGGTCTGTCATAATGTAATAGAGACATTAGATCTAGCTGGTCTGTCATAATGTAATAGAGACATTAGATCTAGCTGGTCTGTCATTATATAATAGAGACATTAGATCTAGCTGGTCTGTCATAATATAATAGAGACATTAGATCTAGCTGGTCTGTCATAATATAATAGAGACATGTAGATCTAGCTGGTCTGTCATAATATAATAGAGACATTAGATCTAGCTGGTCTGTCATAATATAATAGAGACATTAGATCTAGCTGGTCTGTCATAATATAATAGAGACATTAGATCTAGCTGGTCTGTCATAATATAATAGAGACAGTAGATCTAGCTGGTCTGTCATAATATAATAGAGACAGTAGATCTAGCTGGTCTGTCATAATATAATAGAGACAGTAGATCTAGCTGGTCTGTCATAATATAATAGAGACATGTAGATCTAGCTGGTCTGTCATAATATAATAGAGACATTAGATCTAGCTGGTCTGTCATAATGTAATAGAGACAGTAGATCTAGCTGGTCTGTCATTATATAATAGAGACAGTAGATCTAGCTGGTCTGTCATAATATAATAGAGACATTAGATCTAGCTGGTCTGTCATAATATAATAGAGACAGTAGATCTAGCTGGTCTGTCATAATATAATAGAGACATTAGATCTAGCTGGTTTGTCATAATATAATAGAGACAGTAGATCTAGCTGGTCTGTCATTATATAATAGAGACATTAGATCTAGCTGGTCTGTCATAATGTAATAGAGACATTAGATCTAGCTGGTCTGTCATAATATAATAGAGACATTAGATCTAGCTGGTCTGTCATAATGTAATAGAGACATTAGATCTAGCTGGTCTGTCATAATATAATAGAGACAGTAGATCTAGCTGGTCTGTCATAATATAATAGAGACAGTAGATCTAGCTGGTCTGTCATAATATAATAGAGACATTAGATCTAGCTGGTCTGTCATAATGTAATAGAGACATTAGATCTAGCTGGTCTGTCATAATATAATAGAGACATTAGATCTAGCTGGTCTGTCATAATATAATAGAGACATTAGATCTAGCTGGTCTGTCATAATATAATAGAGACATTAGATCTAGCTGGTCTGTCATAATGTAATAGAGACAGTAGATCTAGCTGGTCTGTCATTATATAATAGAGACATGTAGATCTAGCTGGTCTGTCATAATGTAATAGAGACATTAGATCTAGCTGGTCTGTCATAATATAATAGAGACATGTAGATCTAGCTGGTCTGTCATAATGTAATAGAGACATTAGATCTAGCTGGTCTGTCATAATATAATAGAGACATTAGATCTAGCTGGTCTGTCATAATATAATAGAGACATTAGATCTAGCTGGTCTGTCATAATATAATAGAGACATGTAGATCTAGCTGGTCTGTCATTATATAATAGAGACATTAGATCTAGCTGGTCTGTCATAATGTAATAGAGACATTAGATCTAGCTGGTCTGTCATAATATAATAGAGAGAGTAGATCTAGCTGGTCTGTCATAATATAATAGAGACATGTAGATCTAGCTGGTCTGTCATAATATAATAGAGACATTAGATCTAGCTGGTCTGTCATAATGTAATAGAGACATTAGATCTAGCTGGTCTGTCATAATATAATAGAGACATTAGATCTAGCTGGTCTGTCATTATATAATAGAGACATTAGATCTAGCTGGTCTGTCATAATGTAATAGAGACATTAGATCTAGCTGGTCTGTCATAATGTAATAGAGACATTAGATCTAGCTGGTCTGTCATAATGTAATAGAGACATTAGATCTAGCTGGTCTGTCATAATGTAATAGAGACATTAGATCTAGCTGGTCTGTCATAATGTAATAGAGACATTAGATCTAGCTGGTCTGTCATAATATAATAGAGACATTAGATCTAGCTGGTCTGTCATAATATAATAGAGACATTAGATCTAGCTGGTCTGTCATTATATAATAGAGACATTAGATCTAGCTGGTCTGTCATAATATAATAGAGACATTAGATCTAGCTGGTCTGTCATAATATAATAGAGACATGTAGATCTAGCTGGTCTGTCATAATATAATAGAGACATTAGATCTAGCTGGTCTGTCATAATATAATAGAGACATTAGATCTAGCTGGTCTGTCATAATGTAATAGAGACATTAGATCTAGCTGGTCTGTCATAATATAATAGAGACATTAGATCTAGCTGGTCTGTCATAATGTAATAGAGACAGTAGATCTAGCTGGTCTGTCATAATATAATAGAGACATTAGATCTAGCTGGTCTGTCATAATGTAATAGAGACATTAGATCTAGCTGGTCTGTCATAATGTAATAGAGACATTAGATCTAGCTGGTCTGTCATAATGTAATAGAGACATTAGATCTAGCTGGTCTGTCATAATGTAATAGAGACATTAGATCTAGCTGGTCTGTCATAATGTAATAGAGACATTAGATCTAGCTGGTCTGTCATCATATAATAGAGACATTAGATCTAGCTGGTCTGTCATAATGTAATAGAGACATTAGATCTAGCTGGTCTGTCATAATGTAATAGAGACATTAGATCTAGCTGGTCTGTCATAATATAATAGAGACATTAGATCTAGCTGGTCTGTCATAATATAATAGAGACAGTAGATCTAGCTGGTCTGTCATAATATAATAGAGACATTAGATCTAGCTGGTCTGTCATAATATAATAGAGACATGTAGATCTAGCTGGTCTGTCATAATATAATAGAGACATTAGATCTAGCTGGTCTGTCATAATGTAATAGAGACATTAGATCTAGCTGGTCTGTCATAATGTAATAGAGACAGTAGATCTAGCTGGTCTGTCATAATATAATAGAGACATTAGATCTAGCTGGTCTGTCATAATGTAATAGAGACATTAGATCTAGCTGGTCTGTCATAATATAATAGAGACATTAGATCTAGCTGGTCTGTCATAATATAATAGAGACATTAGATCTAGCTGGTCTGTCATAATATAATAGAGACATTAGATCTAGCTGGTCTGTCATAATGTAATAGAGACATTAGATCTAGCTGGTCTGTCATAATGTAATAGAGACATTAGATATAGCTGGTCTGTCATTATATAATAGAGACATTAGATCTAGCTGGTCTGTCATAATGTAATAGAGACATTAGATCTAGCTGGTCTGTCATAATGTAATAGAGACATTAGATCTAGCTGGTCTGTCATTATATAATAGAGACATGTAGATCTAGCTGGTCTGTCATTATATAATAGAGACATTAGATCTAGCTGGTCTGTCATAATGTAATAGAGACATTAGATCTAGCTGGTCTGTCATTATATAATAGAGACATTAGATCTAGCTGGTCTGTCATAATATACTAGAGACATTAGATCTAGCTGGTCTGTCATAATATAATAGAGACATTAGATCTAGCTGGTCTGTCATAATGTAATAGAGACATTAGATCTAGCTGGTCTGTCATAATGTAATAGAGACATTAGATCTAGCTGGTCTGTCATAATATAATAGAGACATTAGATCTAGCTGGTCTGTCATAATATAATAGAGACATTAGATCTAGCTGGTCTGTCATAATATAATAGAGACATTAGATCTAGCTGGTCTGTCATAATATAATAGAGACATTAGATCTAGCTGGTCTGTCATAATATAATAGAGACATTAGATCTAGCTGGTCTGTCATAATATAATAGAGACATTAGATCTAGCTGGTCTGTCATAATATAATAGAGACATTAGATCTAGCTTGTCTGTCATTATATAATAGAGACATTAGATCTAGCTGGTCTGTCATAATGTAATAGAGACATTAGATCTAGCTGGTCTGTCATAATATAATAGAGACATTAGATCTAGCTGGTCTGTCATAATATAATAGAGACATTAGATCTAGCTGGTCTGTCATAATATAATAGAGACATTAGATCTAGCTGGTCTGTCATAATATAATAGAGACATTAGATCTAGCTGGTCTGTCATAATATAATAGAGACATTAGATCTAGCTGGTCTGTCATAATGTAATAGAGACATTAGATCTAGCTGGTCTGTCATAATATAATAGAGACATTAGATCTAGCTGGTCTGTCATTATATAATAGAGACATTAGATCTAGCTGGTCTGTCATAATATAATAGAGACATTAGATCTAGCTGGCCTGTCATAATATAATAGAGACATTAGATCTAGCTGGTCTGTCATAATGTAATAGAGACATTAGATCTAGCTGGTCTGTCATAATGTAATAGAGACATTAGATCTAGCTGGTCTGTCATAATGTAATAGAGACATTAGATCTAGCTGGTCTGTCATAATATAATAGAGACATTAGATCTAGCTGGTCTGTCATAATATAATAGAGACATTAGATCTAGCTGGTCTGTCATAATGTAATAGAGACATTAGATCTAGCTGGTCTGTCATAATATAATAGAGACATTAGATCTAGCTGGTCTGTCATAATGTAATAGAGACATTAGATCTAGCTGGTCTGTCATAATATAATAGAGACATTAGATCTAGCTGGTCTGTCATTATATAATAGAGACATTAGATCTAGCTGGTCTGTCATAATGTAATAGAGACATTAGATCTAGCTGGTCTGTCATAATATAATAGAGACATTAGATCTAGCTGGTCTGTCATAATGTAATAGAGACATTAGATCTAGCTGGTCTGTCATAATATAATAGAGACATTAGATCTAGCTGGTCTGTCATAATATAATAGAGACATTAGATCTAGCTGGTCTGTCATAATATAATAGAGACATTAGATCTAGCTGGTCTGTCATAATGTAATAGAGACATTAGATCTAGCTGGTCTGTCATTATATAATAGAGACATTAGATCTAGCTGGTCTGTCATAATGTAATAGAGACATTAGATCTAGCTGGTCTGTCATAATATAATAGAGACATTAGATCTAGCTGGTCTGTCATAATATAATAGAGACATTAGATCTAGCTGGTCTGTCATAATATAATAGAGACATTAGATCTAGCTGGTCTGTCATAATATAATAGAGACATTAGATCTAGCTGGTCTGTCATAATGTAATAGAGACATTAGATCTAGCTGGTCTGTCATAATATAATAGAGACATTAGATCTAGCTGGTCTGTCATAATATAATAGAGACATTAGATCTAGCTGGTCTGTCATAATGTAATAGAGACATTAGATCTAGCTGGTCTGTCATTATATAATAGAGACATTAGATCTAGCTGGTCTGTCATAATATAATAGAGACATTAGATCTAGCTGGTCTGTCATAATGTAATAGAGACATTAGATCTAGCTGGTCTGTCATAATGTAATAGAGACATTAGATCTAGCTGGTCTGTCATTATATAATAGAGACATTAGATCTAGCTGGTCTGTCATAATATAATAGAGACATTAGATCTAGCTGGTCTGTCATAATGTAATAGAGACATTAGATCTAGCTGGTCTGTCATAATGTAATAGAGACATTAGATCTAGCTGGTCTGTCATAATATAATAGAGACATTAGATCTAGCTGGTCTGTCATAATGTAATAGAGACATTAGATCTAGCTGGTCTGTCATAATATAATAGAGACATTAGATCTAGCTGGTCTGTCATAATGTAATAGAGACATTAGATCTAGCTGGTCTGTCATAATATAATAGAGACATTAGATCTAGCTGGTCTGTCATAATGTAATAGAGACATTAGATCTAGCTGGTCTGTCATAATGTAATAGAGACATTAGATCTAGCTGGTCTGTCATAATATAATAGAGACATTAGATCTAGCTGGTCTGTCATAATGTAATAGAGACATTAGATCTAGCTGGTCTGTCATAATATAATAGAGACATTAGATCTAGCTGGTCTGTCATAATGTAATAGAGACATTAGATCTAGCTGGTCTGTCATTATATAATAGAGACATTAGATCTAGCTGGTCTGTCATAATGTAATAGAGACATTAGATCTAGCTGGTCTGTCATAATATAATAGAGACATTAGATCTAGCTGGTCTGTCATAATATAATAGAGACATTAGATCTAGCTGGTCTGTCATAATATAATAGAGACATTAGATCTAGCTGGTCTGTCATAATATAATAGAGACATTATATCTAGCTGGTCTGTCATAATATAATAGAGACATTAGATCTAGCTGGTCTGTCATAATATAATAGAGACATTAGATCTAGCTGGTCTGTCATAATATAATAGAGACATTAGATCTAGCTGGTCTGTCATAATATAATAGAGACATTAGATCTAGCTGGTCTGTCATAATATAATAGAGACATTAGATCTAGCTGGTCTGTCATAATATAATAGAGACAGTAGATCTAGCTGGTCTGTCATAATATAATAGAGACATTAGATCTAGCTGGTCTGTCATAATATAATAGAGACATTAGATCTAGCTGGTCTGTCATAATATGATAGAGACAGTAGATCTAGCTGGTCTGTCATAATATAATAGAGACATTAGATCTAGCTGGTCTGTCATAATATAATAGAGACATTAGATCTAGCTGGTCTGTCATAATATAATAGAGACATTAGATCTAGCTGGTCTGTCATAATATAATAGAGACATTAGATCTAGCTGGTCTGTCATTAATATAATAGAGACATTAGATCTAGCTGGTCTGTCATAATATAATAGAGACATTAGATCTAGCTGGTCTGTCATAATATAATAGAGACATTAGATCTAGCTGGTCTGTCATTATATAATAGAGACATTAGATCTAGCTGGTCTGTCATAATATAATAGAGACATTAGATCTAGCTGGTCTGTCATAATGTAATAGAGACATTAGATCTAGCTGGTCTGTCATAATATAATAGAGACATTAGATCTAGCTGGTCTGTCATAATATAATAGAGACATTAGATCTAGCTGGTCTGTCATAATATAATAGAGACATTAGATCTAGCTGGTCTGTCATAATATAATAGAGACATTAGATCTAGCTGGTCTGTCATTATATAATAGAGACAGTAGATCTAGCTGGTCTGTCATAATATAATAGAGACATTAGATCTAGCTGGTCTGTCATAATGTAATAGAGACATTAGATCTAGCTGGTCTGTCATAATATAATAGAGACATTAGATCTAGCTGGTCTGTCATAATGTAATAGAGACATTAGATCTAGCTGGTCTGTCATTATATAATAGAGACATTAGATCTAGCTGGTCTGTCATAATATAATAGAGACATTAGATCTAGCTGGTCTGTCATTATATAATAGAGACATTAGATCTAGCTGGTCTGTCATAATGTAATAGAGACATTAGATCTAGCTGGTCTGTCATAATATAATAGAGACATTAGATCTAGCTGGTCTGTCATAATATAATAGAGACATTAGATCTAGCTGGTCTGTCATTATATAATAGAGACATTAGATCTAGCTGGTCTGTCATAATGTAATAGAGACATTAGATCTAGCTGGTCTGTCATTATATAATAGAGACATTAGATCTAGCTGGTCTGTCATAATGTAATAGAGACATTAGATCTAGCTGGTCTGTCATAATGTAATAGAGACATTAGATCTAGCTGGTCTGTCATAATATAATAGAGACATTAGATCTAGCTGGTCTGTCATAATATAATAGAGACATTAGATCTAGCTGGTCTGTCATAATATAATAGAGACATTATATCTAGCTGGTCTGTCATAATGTAATAGAGACATTAGATCTAGCTGGTCTGTCATTATATAATAGAGACATTAGATCTAGCTGGTCTGTCATAATGTAATAGAGACATTAGATCTAGCTGGTCTGTCATAATGTAATAGAGACATTAGATCTAGCTGGTCTGTCATTATATGATAGAGACATTAGATCTAGCTGGTCTGTCATAATGTAATAGAGACATTAGATCTAGCTGGTCTGTCATTATATAATAGAGACATTAGATCTAGCTGGTCTGTCATAATGTAATAGAGACATTAGATCTAGCTGGTCTGTCATTATATAATAGAGACATGTAGATCTAGCTGGTCTGTCATAATGTAATAGAGACATTAGATCTAGCTGGTCTGTCATAATATAATAGAGACAGTAGATCTAGCTGGTCTGTCATAATATAATAGAGACATTAGATCTAGCTGGTCTGTCATAATGTAATAGAGACAGTAGATCTAGCTGGTCTGTCATAATATAATAGAGACATTAGATCTAGCTGGTCTGTCATAATGTAATAGAGACATTAGATCTAGCTGGTCTGTCATTATATAATAGAGACATTAGATCTAGCTGGTCTGTCATAATGTAATAGAGACAGTAGATCTAGCTGGTCTGTCATAATATAATAGAGACATTAGATCTAGCTGGTCTGTCATAATGTAATAGAGACATTAGATCTAGCTGGTCTGTCATTATATAATAGAGACATTAGATCTAGCTGGTCTGTCATAATGTAATAGAGACATTAGATCTAGCTGGTCTGTCATAATGTAATAGAGACATTAGATCTAGCTGGTCTGTCATAATGTAATAGAGACATTAGATCTAGCTGGTCTGTCATAATATAATAGAGACATTAGATCTAGCTGGTCTGTCATAATGTAATAGAGACATTAGATCTAGCTGGTCTGTCATAATATAATAGAGACATTAGATCTAGCTGGTCTGTCATTATATAATAGAGACATTAGATCTAGCTGGTCTGTCATAATATAATAGAGACATTAGATCTAGCTGGTCTGTCATAATATAATAGAGACATTAGATCTAGCTGGTCTGTCATAATGTAATAGAGACATTAGATCTAGCTGGTCTGTCATAATGTAATAGAGACATTAGATCTAGCTGGTCTGTCATAATATAATAGAGACATTAGATCTAGCTGGTCTGTCATAATATAATAGAGACATTAGATCTAGCTGGTCTGTCATAATATAATAGAGACATTAGATCTAGCTGGTCTGTCATAATATAATAGAGACATTAGATCTAGCTGGTCTGTCATAATATAATAGAGACATTAGATCTAGCTGGTCTGTCATAATATAATAGAGACATTAGATCTAGCTGGTCTGTCATAATGTAATAGAGACATTAGATCTAGCTGGTCTGTCATAATATAATAGAGACATGTAGATCTAGCTGGTCTGTCATAATATAATAGAGACATTAGATCTAGCTGGTCTGTCATAATATAATAGAGACATTAGATCTAGCTGGTCTGTCATAATATAATAGAGACATTAGATCTAGCTGGTCTGTCATAATATAATAGAGACATTAGATCTAGCTGGTCTGTCATAATATAATAGAGACATTAGATCTAGCTGGTCTGT